>NC_039246.1:28026502-28236502 GCF_003368295.1 Carassius auratus | reverse complement strand
ACATAGTCTTACATTTCCACTGCATTTTTGGTTGGTGTTTTGTCTTTTTTTCTTATTTTTTTTTTCATTTGCTGCGTTCGGAGGGAAAGGCCAGTGAACTGCAACAGATCTGATGCATTTATAACATCAGACATTGTTTTTCCATAAGAATACATCCACCAGTTTAAACATGAACACCCAAAATCTAGAGAAAAAAAAGATTATTTCTAAAAAAACTGCAGTCTATTTCTAAGGAATTTAAAAATAATTCCTAGTTGAACTTTTTCATGACAATTAAGCACGTTCCCCAAAATTTAATGCATTTTTAATGGATCTCGAATTATGCTTAATGGCAATTCTCATGACTGTAATACAGTATTTTTAGTATTGCTGTAGAAATAACTACTGTTCTATTACATTTTAAATATTAAATAAATTTTATAAAATAATTGTTATATGTAATATATATAATTATATATATATTATATAATATATATATATTATATATTTTTATTATTATTGATTAATAATAACATTTAGAAAACACAAAGGGACCTTTTTTTTTTTGTTAAATATGACATAGTCGACACCATGTATGTGTTTGTACAGCAGTTTAGCATCAGACTCTTTTTGCGATTGTTAGATGAGGATATTTCTGTCTATAAGAGAGTTTCTTCAGTCTGTAAATATTCTAGATATATAAATATATTCCTTTTCAGATGATATGCATACCAAAAATGTACAAATGTATATTTGCGAAGGTGAATCAGATGGCTGGTTAAGAACATCTATGTCCAGAAATGACTGAGTGCTTCCCGTATTTTTTAAAGAAAAGAAAAAAGTGAAGAAAAAAAAGCATAGAGTCTCCATTTCAATGTTGTTTTATGTGTAAAAACCACTGTTTAAAGTGCTCTGAATCCAGAAACGTAAAGAGACTTTAGTCATTTCTATGCAGCACAACCTGTGCTTCTTCCTTCTAAATGTTACTTTTCTAGTTTATCGTTTCTGAAGCGGTTTTATTTCTGTTTGCTTGTCAGAAGAACCAAAACGAGTGTATTTATAACGTTTTATGAATCTCCTATTCGAATATAAACTTGGCGGCTAATATTTCGTACAGCATTGTGATCAATCGACACTTTTTTTTGAGGATCTCACGAGTGAACATTTTTCTACACTGCCCCTGGTGGTCTATTGCCAAACTGTAATTTTGGATCACCGTTTCTAAGAAGTTTCGGCCTTCTGTCGTCCGTCTTTTGTATGTCGCACACAGTATTCATGTTCCTCGGTAAGCGCACGTCTTCCTCGGCTCGTTTAGCAGTAGTGCAGCGATTACTTTAGATGATTTGAGATGGGTTTTTTTCTCCTGCACGTTATGAGTCTCAGTAGAGAAAGCACACGCACACAAATCTCCTCTTAGAGCATTCCAGACATGAAAAACACAGCAATTTTTCTACTAGAATCGAACACCTTGGTGTCTTAACAACAGCAACCCTTCGTTTTGAGCCAAGCTGAGCTTTCAAATAAAGCTTCTACTGCCAACGTGATCTTTACAGTCTCCAGTGTTTGTGCTCTGCACTGATGTTTGTACAGATGAGGTGACTGAGCTGTATTGGGTTTGGAGTAAAATGATTTTTTAACAAAAAAGTCCCCTACTGAAATCTTTTCCATATGTAACACGTGCATGTTTGCTTTTTACATAAGAGATTTTTGGATTTTGACCTTCCTCTCAACATTTGTCTCGATGTTGAGCTGTCAGACGTTGTTCGGTCGAGGTCTTTGAAAGGAAAACTGTACTTTGATAAAATTGTGTGCTTGACTGTTTGTTTCAAAAGAGTTCATGAGAAAATAAACTGAAAAATGACTGAGTTCCTGTATGTCTTCATCTTTTATTCCCCTCATATAACTGAAGCAAAATGAAAGGAAAATGAAATATGATGTTCTTTATCTGAATTGGTTTTGTTTATGTTCCTGGTCAGTTTTACACATTTTTAAAAAATACAGTTAAGAATGTTTTTGTTGAAATTGTGAAACACTTTCTCACATGGGGACATGAACATGTCTGGAAAGTTTCAACAGTCTGAGGTGTTGTGTAATGTGTGCACGAAATCCCTATTACAAATATGCTGTTCATTTCTGTTATGATATTAAAAATCATTTTAACCTGCACATTTTTAAAGGCAGGTGCAAGGACAATTTAAAAATAAAAACTATTTAAATTATATAAACATATTTCATTTCACCCACACAAACATGCTATTCATAACATTCAAATTTTGTGAAAAACCTTCGTTTAAATTTAAAAATAAGAATAAAAATGTTATCTAAATGTTACATTTAGAATAAAATATTTCAACATATATTTCAAATCTTTATAATATTCATTGATGACAATATTTGTTAAAATGCAGTTTTTAAAAATCATGTTCTCATGTAATTTTTTCTTTTTTGTTAATGTGCTTTAGGATCTGCATTGAAACAATATGTATTTACAAATTGCTAGCAGATTTCACTAATAATTACAAAGAAACCGCAACACATTAACATAAAATTAAACATAAATTTAGAAATTTTTGACATTTACAATTTTACAAAACATTTTTTTTTTACTGTTTTGAAAGCATGTAGTTTGTGTATTTTCGGAGACACCTATAGAAGTCTTAAGTTCACTGTCATAAGTAATGCATTTTTTTTGCTGCCGTAAAGCAATCTGCACTTTTCGCAGAATTTCGAATCTGCTCACCTGATGACGTCCTCCCAGAACAACAGATGTTTGGAGAAAGAAATGTCTTGTTAGAAGCCATTATAGTGAATGAAATTGACATATAGTTACTTTTTAAAGTTCACACAGAATGAAAATGTCTCTTTTGCTACTTCTCTGTAGCTCTGAGCTCATCTCTCTGCTAGTTGACATAGATAACAGGAATGTAACTGTTAAAGTCTTCCTCTTTCAGGAAAACAGACTAATTATTGATTGACTGCAACGTTACAATAAATTCAAAACAAGAGAATGTCATTTATATTCTGTACATTGTCATTTCCAACCACAAATGTGTTGTGACAGAATTGATTGATTTTACATAAAACGTTAGGCCACAACTTCCGGTTACAAGAAAACTGAGTATTAAACCATTACTGGGGTGCTTGAGTGTTAAACTTGTGTAAAGATGGCAGCAGAGAAAGACCGACATTAGTCATTCAGATCTTATGCACAATTTATATTTAATGAACTTCAAAATCAGGATGGATTTCAGTCAAATATGATTCTTGATGATTGATTAATGATTTAATATCACAACCATTCATGATTACAGCAGGATACAGACAGAACTAAAACAGTTACAAAATAACTGTATTTAAGATAAAGAATTAAATGTGTGTGTGTGTGTGCTCGAGCATGTGTTCCTGCTCTCATCTCAGAGGTAAGCAGTTTAAACTCTCATTTTTTCGTCTGAATGTTTATTGTTTTGAACTTCTCTAAGTCTTTTCGGAAACAGGTTGCAAAATATATAATTTGTGTTTTTACTTCCTCTTTGGTGCTTGTATCCTTTGGATTGCTCAAATGTGAAGTATTATGATGATTGAGATGATTGAAGGCAGGTCTGACCCAAGCCTTTATGGGGCCCTAAGCAGAATTATTTGGGGGCCCCTCAGTGCAGCCAATACAACTGATGAACCCTTCTACGATTTTTAATTTTACACTTTAACATTCAAAGTCTTACAGTTCTTAGTTGCATACTTAATTTGGTATTCTGAAAAGTTGCTAAATAAACCAGGACACAATGCATTTACAGAACAGAATGTTATTTTAACAACTTAAATTATTAAACACAGCAGCAAGTCATCTGTAAAAAACAACTCTTTATCTATAACTATAAATATTGGAATATAATAGCAAAGACCCCAAAGGTACGCTAAGGTAAATAATGTTAAACTGTTATCAGTACCATCCACCCAAGATGTAGGTGCCTTTTTTATTTCAGTAAAAGAATAAGGAAGATTTTTAGCTGAAATCGTGGTCCTTGGTAATAAAAAGTCAATGAGTACCGTCACTTTAAGAGTCAAAAAAGCACATAAGGCAGAAGATCAAACTTAATCCCTGTGGCAGCAGATGAATGGATGAACTATCCATTAAATCGCTCTATAAAACCTAAAAAAGTTATTTCTTTCTGTAGCGATGGCTGGTGTTTTCATAAATCGCGTCTTCTGATGCCAGTGATGGCGTGTCTGTGATCTCTGCTTTCATGTTGTGTTTTTTGGGTTGTGTCTCAGATGTTGAGGTGTTGTTCTCTGCATCTGTGGCTCCTGCAGAACAGTGTTGGACCGCAGCGTATTCACAGGTCAGCAAGGCGCTGCCCCTGATGTCTTCTGACTGCGATTCAGTGTTTGTGAAGCCGATGGAGGAATAATGAAGAGATTCTGGTGCACTCTGTGTGATGGATGACAGCACGCCATTATCGGCATAAACATACTGACCAGCATTATCCAGAGCAATGGCCTGATGGAGAAAACAGCAAAATGAGTGAAGATCTGCTGAACAACTGTCTGTAATGTCTTTCAGAATGAATTACTCACTGTTTGAGTCAGAGTGAGTCCAGATGTGTCATCTTGACTGGTTTCTGAAGGTTTTTCTTTCCTTTTTCTGAAAAAAAAAAAAGAGTTTCCAGATAATTTATATATATTAATATATATCAGAATAAAAAAATTCTAATATTGCCGATATTTGACTGATAGTCAAATCATATGTTTGGTGGCCGGACAAAATTCATTGCGTCAAGTAAGACAATTACTGATGTTATAACACAAAGGGAAAATGTGTAACGAACACCTCACAGATAGGCTACAAACGGGGTAAATAATGTTTTATGTTTTGATTAAAGATAGTTAACACTAAACGTCAGCAAAACCCTAACAATTCAGTTTTTTTTACAATAGTGCTCTCATTATAGCTACTGCCGTTTAACGTCTATATGACAGTAGTTATTAATGTTCTGCATTTCTTTTTTGAGCTGTGCGTGCTGAAGATGACCAGTAGAGTGACGCATTTGATAGCAAGTTTTTAATTAATGGGATTAAACTCATAATTTCATATAGAATACGCTTCGTTATTTATACAACATAACATTAATATTAGGACTTATATGCTATCTGCAAAAAGGATGCACTCCTTTTGTAGATGCGATCTTCATGCAAAAACGTGCAGAAACATGGCGGCTAAACTCACAGCATTTTATTAAAAAAATTCAAAGCATTTTCTTTTAATGGTGTTTTTTGCTTTGAATCAGACAATCTTTTCCTAACAATCTTCCCAAAGCTGTGGTCATCCCTGTTGCTTATGCACCTTTTCCTACCATACTTTTTCCTTCTAGTCAACTTTATATAAATATAGTTCGATACAGCACTCAGTGAACAGCCAGCCCTTTCAGCAATGACCTTCTGTGACTTACGTTTTGATGTTTGTCTTCTGGACAACTGTCAAGTCAGTAGTCTTTCCAATAATTGTGGTGGCATGTTCTAAACTAGTCCAAGAGGTACCCAGTATTCATACTCAAAATTAATCAAATTAATCCAGCTCAAAATTTAATATTCTAAGTTTTTGAGATACTGAATTTTTTATTTTCCTGAGCTGTAGGTCATAACCATCAGAATTAAAACAAAAAACCTCTTTAAATATTTCAGTTTGTGTGCAATTAATCTAGAATATAAGAAAGTTAACTTTTTAAAATGTAATTACAAAAAAATAAAGACCTTTTCCATGATATTCCAATTTTCTGAGATGTTCTTCATTATTCGACTGTGAGATTGGTAGTCGAATCAGGCTACTAAAATTGAAGCCTCGAATCAACGACTATTTGAGGTCACCACTAATATATATTATGTAATCATGTTTTCTTGTGTTTAATCAGAGGGCATTTTTACCCACCGTTTACAGCAGAGCTTCATGATGCACACGATCAGCATCAGTAAAACACCGACAGCAGCTCCGAGCAGCACCGATGGATAATGGAAACCTGGAAAGCAGAGTTTCATTGCTCTATTTTATTGAGGTTGGTCTATCACAGCTCAGGAGATCTCTGATATGAAATGAATATAGTTACATATTGCACTTTTTAAAAGTGTACTCAAGTGTCTTTAACATAGGCATGTAACTGTACTGACATTAATATATTATCTGCATGTAGTATTTTCAATAGAATAATTCACACATATTTTCCACAAGGATAAAGATATTATTTGTGATCTTGTCAATCAGATCACCTGTCTCTTGTGGCGGTGGGATGGTCTGAAACTGTTGACTAGCGCTGCCGTAAATGTTTGCGCTGAAACACTGCAGGACATCCGTGTCTGTGAGGGACTGATGGATGGTCAGGACACTCTTCACTCCTGTGCTTCCTAACATCTCCTCACTGATGGATATTTCTGTAAAGTTAGTGAACACATGTCCAGACAGACGCCACTCGAGTGTAGGGCAGGGATTCCCATGAGCCTCACAGACACACTCCATTACGCTTTTTCGGCTACAAAAGCTGGAGATTTTGGGCGCAACTGAAATAGAGAATATGATTGTTAGGATAAAGAAAATCTAGATGGTTTCTCCAGTGTAAAACATGTTTATTATTTTATTGATAAAACACTAAATATGTCACAGTAAAACCATGTTAATTTGTTTAAAGTTCCCTTAATATAAACAGTGAAAAAATATCTAAAAAAATCATGACTTGTCTGAACTGTGGGTGAAAACAAAAGTTCATGACAACAACAGAAGAAAAACATAACAGAGTACAAAAGTTTGCTGAAGTAGAAAAGAGGAACAAGCCACAATTTTAAAATTACAGTTAGTTCCTATAAGTCTACGATAATACCATACTGGTGAAAATGGCATTAATGTGTTGAAGAACTCATTTTCCTTACAGTAGTACTCAGTTATAAAAAATCTGACATGACTATTTCAAAAATATATTTTGGAGGATTTCGGGATCCAAACAACACTGGACCCCATTGACGTCCATTGCATGGATGAAAAGATACTGAGACATTTCTCAAAAAAGTAAGGAAGTCATGCAAGGTTTGGAATGAGTAATCAACTCAATCAAATAACTTTGGTGTAGTTTGTTGATTAAACATAATTTAATTAGGCCTAGTTGTCGTCACGACTCAAAGGATTGATGCAAACTGTACCTTTTTATTTTTTATTTTTGCCAAAACAGTGTTTAATATGCAGCATCTAATGCTCAGAAAATAATTTTAACCCCATTTTATAGTCACTACATTTCCATTATAGAAGGACTGCTGACAGTTTCTAATACTTTGACTGGTTTAAGAGCAGTTTCAAAAATGTTTTATTTCGGAAACCTTGCATTTCAAAATGCTGTGGCATGACTTGAACCTGTTGATCTGTTACAAAATAATTTACAAAAGGGGAACCAAGTCTCCCTCTGTCTTCCCATATGCATTTTCTGACTATATATTGTCAACCTATTTACGATTGTCAACATATTCTTTAGTAGGGTATTTTCATGCTGTGAAGTTATGCTTTTCTTGCACGCTTTTATAGTAAAATAAGAAATTTTTCATGTCAATTCGCATTCATTTTTACCATAAACAATGCACTTTCCATTCAAATGCAATGTCTAGAGCAGTCTAGAGCATTGAGAAGTTGTGGTTTATTGGTTAATGATTTGGGATGGGATGGGGAGAATGAATGTACAGTGCTCTCTCCACCTTCAGTACCACGACTGAGGTGTCCTTGAGCAAGGCACCTTGGCTCTGCTGTTGGGAGGAAATAATGACTTTTAGTACTCACACTGGACGTCCAGCAGCACTGATGTGTTCTGTGTGCCATGTTTGTTCTCAGCTCTACAGTAGTGTCGTCCGCTGTGTGTCGGGTCGGTGTTGCTGATGGTCAGGTTTGGTCCGGTCTGAACTGGATTCAGGAGTCCTTCAGTGTCTCTGTACCAGGTGTAGTTCACTGCTGGGTTTGCATCACTGCTGCAGCTCAGAGTCACAGAACAGCCCTCCAGAACCAAACCAGCTGGATTTATCCTCACCGATGTGTTTTTAGGACCATCTGATGGAGGAGAAATCATTTAGACAATTATTTTCTGACATACAGCACTAATTATAGTTGGTCATTGAGCATAGATTGTCCTCTCTTACACTGAACTAGTATTATCCAGGACTCTTGTGTCGTGATCGGCTGCTGTAGCTTGTGTGTTGCAGTGCAGGTGAAAGTGACTCTGTGATGACGCTGAGAAACAGTGAAGTTCAGATCGGAGATGAGCTCAGTTTGGTTCTGATACTGCTGTTCTGTGACGTTCTCATTGAGAGATGAGCTCCATCTGAGAGATGGTGGACGAGACGGACAGAAGATCTTAGTAGAGCAGCGCAGAATCACTGAACTTCCCTCAATCACCTCCATCATCTTCATCACCTCCTGCTGATCCTTAAAGAGACTCAGTGTGGGTTTGGGTGGAGATCCTGAAACACACATAGAAATGCAGTTAAATATTACAAGATAAAATGAAGGTGCATTGCTATTGTACAGTAGTAGATTTATTTTTTCACTCTAGAAACATCATGAACAAAATGACACTCACCTAAGACGGCAATTTGAACTTTTGAGTCTGAGTAGCTATATTTCAGTGTATTGGATTCTATTCTGAAGTAATATAATCCATCATGACTCAGACTGACAGAATCGAAGCGTGTGGTGCAGTTTTTCTGTGAAGCAGTGCCAAATAATTTTCCCTTTAACAGTCCAGTGTTGGGGCTGCTGGAGTCAAACACTTCTGTTTGCTCAGCATTAAACCATTTTCTCTTTGCACTGTTAGTGAGGTCTTTTTAAGTTTTTGGATCAATATCAAATGAGCAGGGTATGAAAACACAGGATCCTTGTAGAGCTTCTACTCTCTGTGGCAGATTGATACTGTAGCCACACAAAACACCTAAAACAGATGAAGACAAACATACAAAAGAAGTAATCATACAAAGTTAATATGCAGGAAAAATTTCTGCAGCACTTATTGCTCTTCGATCTCATGAAGGTCACACGGAAGTGCTTTCATAATATTTCAGCTTGTTAAAAATAGAGGAATAATCTATAAGAAAGAGACCTTGTATCAGAGATCCAGTGAGGAGGAACATCACCAGTGTCTCCATCATTTACATGCACTCCACCTTACAGCAGAATATACAAATAAACACATTTTAATAGAATGAAAAAAAAAAAATGTTGGACTTGTTTTTGTTGTGTTTATCATATGCACTTATCAATCACCCACCGGTGTGCAATGGCAAATGTTGATTGATAGAATAAAAAAATAATTATTGTGTTTGAATTTATAACTCTTTCTTGAAATATAAACTCTTTATATCTAAATTTCTAGATTCAAGTTTTCGATTTTTTTTTCTAGATTTTTACATGAGAATACAGAACAATACTAAAGATTTAAAACAGGACATGCTTCTCTTGAACATGTTTCAAACCTTAGCACTTCAGAATCTCAAAAGTCCAGGAGTAAGAGTAAGTTTGACTGTGTTGTGTAAATGACTCACCAGAGAAGAGAGTTGAAGACGACAGAAATCCTCTCAGAGCTCAAGATGATGCTTCTACACTGACTGAAGAGAGAACTGTGTGTGAAAATACTTCTCCTTTAGTCAGAACCTTTTAGTGACCGTAGCGTGACTACCCAGCTCTGTGTGTGTGTGTATAAACACACAAACACACACACACACACACACAGAGCTGGGTATTACATTTACTCTACATTTAGAGTCTTTCACAGAGTTATCATCTGCAGTATCTGTATTGAAATGCTTTGCTTTATGGTGGCCCTTATTGGGGGTTAAATGTACTTTTTTAAAAAAATATATATTTTTTTATATAGAAATGTTAACCTCTCACCCTCTTATTTGTTGCTCCACTAGAAGTTTGTAATATATGCACAATTCCATGCAGATAATTTGTCATTTAGGGTGTGCTCACATGTATCTTTATATCAGCAGGTACTTCAAGAGCTGATGGTTCGAGAGTCAGACTTGTAACCTGAAGGTCATGGGTCCGAGTCTCAGTACCAGCAGGGATTGTAGGTGTAGGTGCGCTCACTTCCACGCTCAAAACCACTGAGGTGCCCTCGAACAAGACACTGAACCTCAAACTGCTGTAGTTGGTGCTGAAGCAGGGATATGTGTATGTGGGGTATGTGTTCACTGCTGTGTGTGCATTGTGATGGGATTAATGCAGAGCACAAACTCTGAGTATGAGTTAGCATACTTGGTAACATGTCATGACCATGGCAGAACACTTTTAACTTCTTTATTACGAGTGTTTGTTCCTAGGTCTGTGAGATGAGACTCGAACTCAAGGCTGTAATTTACCATTTTAAGACTAACAACACTGTTTCTGAGTTCTTGTTTTTAACAAATAATTCACAGTTTACTAATGGTGTCATAGAAGTATTAATTATGTGGTGTTATTTTCATTAAGATTATATGAAGAATTTCAACTTTGTCCAGTCTCTGCTAACTTTGGTTTGTTTCCATTTCTCAGTAAGGAGAGTTGACTGTGAGGGTGAGAGCAGAAGATTTCAAAAGTCCAAAAATAAGGACCTCCCTAGTCTGATGTCATGATGTCAGTCATCTGAAAGTCTCAGGCTGAAACTGAAGACGCTTCTGCCTCCTAGTAGAGCGGATGGAAACTGCACATCAGGTCCTGTGATTACGATAAGTAACACTCACCACCAAAGTGTTGTTTTATGTGCTTACAAATAATAGTGATTTTAGACCATATATTTTGTAAAGCATTTTTTTTGTTTGTTGTTGTAATGGAACCTTTTTTTTTTAAATTCCAACTTCCACAATTTCATAAGCATTAAAATTCTGAATATCAAACTTAACAGTTCTGAATGTATAATCTTTTATTCATAAATGTTGAACATCCATGATTTTGTCAACTTTATATTCTGAGAGGCAAATTCTTTATTCACAAATGCTGAATGTCCTCCTTTGTAAAAGGCTTTCTATAACAAACGTGCTCTTTTAATGCCTGTCTCTATATAATGATGTGGTAATATACTGAATAAAATTACAAGTTCAAAAAAAGTCAACTTTATTGTTCAGGATGACATTTAAAATAAAATATAAAAAATAAAATTCTGAAAAAAAAAATTTCAGAAAAACTTGAATCCTTGGGTAAAAATCTTGAAATTTGTCAGAAAAAAAGTGATATATTACACACATTTTGTTCCATTTGAATTTCAAAAGATAAATGATTTATTTGCTAGATTGTCAAATGTTTATTTGTGAGAGTTATTATACATTATGCTCAAAACTCTTTCCTTAACATAAACTCTTTCCTAGACAACACAAACAGTCTAATGTCATCTCATTGTTCTTTAGCAAAGACAGAGTGGGAGTGAATTTGTTAATTTAATGAAAGTAATTTAATCAAACATTTAAATAAGACGTTATTCTTCCAGATGTATCAGACTGTAAGTTCCTCATGCCTGCTTCGATATCAGTTTCAGTTTAACTTTCAGTTTAGAAATGATATGGACTGATTACATAATAATAATAATTATTCTTATTAGCAATTGTAGCCTACTCCTTTTGCAGAAACCTTTTAATTAAGCTAAAGTACACATCTTAATAATACACTTGATACTTAAGATTTAATGAAAAATAAAAGTAGAAATAGTAGTACATATATTTGAATAGGAAATAATTAATTACCAAGGAAAAATCTTTTTACTGTTCTACTGAAGAAAAAAAGTCACCTACATCTTGAATGGCCTGAGGGTGAGTAAATGAACAGCAAAATTTCAATTTTGAATGAACTACTGTCCTATCCAGGAGGCGATGTCCCTGATCTCTTCTGACTGTGATTCAGTGTTTGTGAAGTCGATGGAGGGATAATGAAGATATTCCTGTGCACCTGGTGCAGTGGATGACCACATGCCGTTATCATACACAAACTGACCGACATTATCCAGAGCAATGGCCTGATGGAGAAGAAACAGCAAAATGAGTGAAGATCTGCTGAACAACTGTCTGTAATGTCTTTTAGAATGAATCACTCACTGTTTGAGTCGGAGTGTGTCCAGATGTGTCGTCTTGTCTGGTTTCTGAAGGTTTTTCTTTCCTTTTTCTAAAAAAAGATCATTAAAACATTAATGCTTACAATATCTCAGTAATGTAATCATTCAGGAAATGAAACAGTATTAAGATTTAACACACACACACACTCATACCTATGTATGTACACAATATCTTATATAGTATAATCATGTTGTCTTATTCCTCAAAGGGCATTTGTACCCACCGAACACAGTAGAGCATCACGATGCACACGATCAGCATCAGTAAAACACCGACAGCTGCTCCGAGCAGCACCGATGGATAATGGAAACCTGAAAAGGAGTGCTTTATTGCTCAGAGGTTGGTCTTTCATAGTTCAGGGAGATCTCATTAAGCTATCATTAAAACCATTAAACTATTTTATATGGTTTATGAGGAGGAATAAAAATAGACCCAAATGAGTCAACAGTTGTGCTAGTGGAAAATACAGAGCTATAAAATGAATGTGGATTTGATGAGAAATGTTGAGTTCATGTTGAGATTTTGGATGTTTGATTACAGACTTCAGTGTCTTGGCAAATATGAACACATTTCTCAGGATTAAAGTCCGTTTGGGCTCCATTTGATCATCACTTAAGTATAACTAAGTCCTCTAAGAAGACAGCAGAACGTCCCTGAGACGAGTGAGGAGTGGCATGGAAGCGATCAGCCTGTGCACTGCTGAGGCATTATTGAGCCTTCAGCTCGGATCGACCGTTTCTCATCTTTCTCTTGAAAATATCCCATAGGTTCTATATGGGATTCAGGTTAGGCATGTTGGCTGGCCAATTAGCACATTAATATAATGGTCAGCAAACCACTTGGAAGTGGATTTGGCATTCTGGGCAGGTCCTGCTGGAAAAGGAAATCGGCATCTCCATAAAACTTGTCATCAGATGAAAGCATAAAGCGCTTCAAAATCTCCTGGTAGATGGCTGCATTGACTTTGGACTTGATATACAACACAATGGACCAACACCAGCAGACCAACAGACGTCACGGTACCCCAAATCATCATTGGCTTCAGAAAATTCACACTAGACTTCAAGCAGCTTGGATTGTGTGCCTCTCCAGACTCCGGACCTTGATTTCCTAATTCCAGGTAAGATGCTTCTGATGTTTTTTTTGTTTCAGAAAAGGCTTTGTAGCCCTTTACCTGATGACGTCTGAGCATGGTGAATCTTGATGCACTGACTCCAGCTTAATTCCACTCCTTGTGAAGCTCTCCAAAATGTTTAAATCAGCTTTGCTTGACAGTATTTCAAACTTGTGATCATCCCTGTTGCTTGTGCACCTTTCCTACCAGATTTCTTCTTTCTAATCAACTTTGCATTTAATATGCTTTGATACAGCACTCTGTGAACAGCCAGCCCTTTCAGTGATGACCTTCTGTGACTTACCCTCTTTGTGGAGGGTGTCACTGATTGTCTTCTGCAAGTTTCCCAAGTCAGCAGTCTTCCCCATTATTGTGGTTTCAATGAACAAGAGATACCCGAAATTTATACTTTATAATTTCTGTCTCGTACTGGGTGTTGGGTGGGTTATTGATGGACATGGCACGTTATGTCCCTCATGCCACAACCTTGAAGTGTGCTGAATGCCAGGATGCTTTCATAGTTCTTCAACAAAAACTATATATACCGCTATTATGTAAGGGGTGAGGCTTGGCAAGCAACCTATATGCAGTAGTAGTCATTGGCCATTTCTTGTAATAGTCAGAGGTGATTGTGGCTCTCAAATTAGACCCCTAACATCAGTGCCGATGTAAAATCTCTGTTCCCTGGGTTACATAACAAAACTGAGACATTCTGTTTAAGTTATAGTGAACTATAATAACCATGCATTGAGTAACACTACGGTTAAAATTAAAATCAAGTATTGACATTATTACACACTGGAAATTTTAAGTGTACTTAAGTGTCTAAAACATAGTAATGCAAGTGAACATGTACATAATACATTACTTGCAAGTAGTGCTTTAAAGGATATTATTTGTGATCTTGTCAATCAGATAAAGCTGTTGTTTTGTTTCTCACCCATGTCTTGTGGCGGTGGGATGGTCTGAAACTGTTGACTAGCGCTGCCGTAAATGTTTGCGCTGAAACACTGCAGGACATCCGTGTCTGTGAGGGACTGATGGACGGTCAGGATGCTCTTCACTCCTGTGCTTCCTAACATCTCCTCACTGATGGATGTTTCTGTAGAGTTAGTGAACACATGTCCAGACAGACGCCACTCGATTGTAGGGCAGGGATTCCCATGAGCCTCACAGACACACTCCATTACGCTTTTTCGGCTACAAAAGCTGGAGATTTTGGGCGCAACTGAAATAGAGAATATGATTGTTAGGATAAAGAAAATCTAGATGGTTTCTCCAGTGAAAAAGACTAAAATGTTTATACAATATTTTTATTGTGAAGTTTTGGCAACTGTGACCTTTTTTTAAGTATAAACTTCACAGATTGCTTCTTTTTTGCATTGTAGATAAAAATCTCAGAAGAATATTTTTATATTCACAGAACAGTTTTATTCTTCTGAGATCCTACACAGTCTCTGTCAAATCATTTAGACTCGTGCCATCAGTGATGAAAGTCATATTTTGACAGTTTGAAAGTGTTTCTTGCATGCTTTTATAGTAAAATTGTATCTTTTTAATGTCAATTTGCATTCACATTCACCATAAACAATGCACTTTTCATTCAATTGCAGTGCCATCTAGAGTTGTTTTATGTTAGCTGCAAATACTGCAGTTGAAGTACTATGTATACAGTATTTATGTTATCTGGGATCAGATTAAGGTTATCAGATTACATAACTTTGAGGTCTGTCTTTTGTACTCACACTGAACATCAAGTTGAATTGTTGTGTTGCATTGGCCATGCTGGTTTTGAGCAATACAGCCATACCATGCTCCATATGTAGGGTTTGTCACAATATAGGTCTGATTATATCCAGTCTGGAGGAGCTCAAATTCAGATCCGGTTTCTCTGTACCAGGTGTAGTTGAACTCTGCTGGGTTTGCATCAGTGCTGCAGTTCAGAGTCACTGATTTGCCCTCCATCACTGAACTGGAGGGAAACGCTGACAACGATGTGTTTCTGGGGGCATCTGAGGAAAGAAAAAAAAAGAAATGTGATGTAGAATGTGTGGTTTACAGTTCAAGATTTGAAAGGCTGCAGGTTTAAATCTCTCCACTGTACAAGTTCAAGATGCAGGCAACGTGTTGAAGCATGTGTGCAAGCATCTACAGTAGGCCATACAAAACACCACATATCTGTATTTTACCTATTACCAGTTTACTTCACACTAGCTGTGCTGTATAAAGGTTTAAAGGGTTCATGAAATGAGAAATCAAAATTCAGTTGATCTTTTGACATATAAGAGGTCATATAAAAACATTATGTAATTTTTGGAACTCAAAACATTCTTGTTAGTCTAAAATCAGTTTCTATTGAAGCCCCCACCCCCTCCCCCCACTGATTCACACTCTTAGTATAAATAAAAAGGGCAGCATACGCAGGTCAATGCAGAAACCAAAACGATTAAAGATGTCTCTGGAGACAAGAAGACACTGTCCGGTGAAGTATTCACACTAGACGTACTGCAGATTACCAAGTATTCACACTAGACGTACAGCGGATTACCAAGTATTCACACTAGACATACAGCAGATTATCAAGTATTCACACTAAACGTACAGCAGATTATCAAGTATTCACACTAAACGTACAGCAGATTACCAAGTATTCACACTAGACGTACAGCGGATTATCAAGTATTCACACTAAACGTACAGCAGATTATCAAGTATTCACACTAAACGTACAGCAGATTACCAAGTATTCACACTAGACGTACAGCGGATTATCAAGTATTCACACTACACGTACTGCAGATTATCAAGTATTCACACTAGACGTACAGCGGATTATCAAGTATTCACACTAAACGTACAGCAGATTACCAAGTATTCACACTAGACGTACAGCGGATTATCAAGTATTCACACTAGACGTACTGCAGATTATCAAGTATTCACACTAGACGTACAGCGGATTATCAAGTATTCACACTAGACGTACTGCAGATTATCAAGTATTCACACTAGATGTACAGCGGATTACCAAGTATTCACACTAGACATACAGCAGATTATCAAGTATTCACACTAAACGTACAGCAGATTATCAAGTATTCACACTAAACGTACAGCAGATTACCAAGTATTCACACTAGACGTACAGCGGATTATCAAGTATTCACACTAGACGTACTGCAGATTATTAAGTATTCACACTAGACGTACAGCGGATTATCAAGTATTCACACTAGACGTACAGCGGATTACCAAGTATTCACACTAGACGTACAGCGGATTACAAAGTATTCACACTGGACGTACAGCGGATTACAAAGTATTCACACTGGACGTACAGCGGATTACCAAGTATGCAGACTAGATTTACAGCGGATTACCAAGTATTCACGCTAGACGTACAGCGGATTACTAAGTATTAATGCTAGACGTACAGCGGATTACCAAGTATTCACGCTAGACGTACAGCGGATTATCAAGTATTCACACTGGACGTACAGCGGATTACCAAGTATTCACACTAGACGTACTGCAGATTACCAAGTATTCACGCTAGACGTACAGCAGATTACCAAGTATTCACACTAGACGTACAGCGGATTACCTAGTATTCACACTAGACGTACAGCGGATTACCAAGTATTCACACTGGACGTACAGAAGATTACCAAGTATTCACACTAGACGTACAGCGGATTACCAAGTATTCACACTAGACGTACAGCGGATTACCAAGTATTCACGCTGGACGTACAGCGGATTACCAAGTATTCACACTAGACGTACAGCGGATTACCTAGTATTCACACTAGACGTACAGCGGATTACCAAGTATTCACACTGGACGTACAGAAGATTACCAAGTATTCACACTAGACGTACAGCGGATTACCAAGTATTCACACTAGACGTACAGCGGATTACCAAGTATTCACACTAGACGTACAGCGGATTACCAAGTATTCACGCTGGACGTACAGCGGATTATCAAGTATTCACACTAGACGTACAGCGGATTACCAAGTATTCACGCTGGACGTACAGCGGATTACCAAGTATTCACACTAGACGTACAGCGGATTACCAAGTATTCACGCTGGACGTACAGCGGATTATCAAGTATTCACACTAGACATACAGCAGATTATCAAGTATTCACGCTAGACGTACAGCGGATTACCAAGTATTCACGCTAGACGTACAGCAGATTACCAAGTATTCACACTAGACGTACAGCGGATTACCAAGTATTCACACTAGACGTACAGCGGATTACCAAGTATTCACACTAGACGTACAGCGGATTACCAAGTATTCACACTAGATGTACAGCGGATTACCAAGTATTCACACTAGACGTACAGCGGATTACAAAGTATTCACGCTGGACGTACAGCGGATTAACAAGTATTCACACTAGACGTACAGCGGATTACCAAGTATTCACACTAGATGTACAGCAGATTACCAAGTATTCACACTAGACGTACAGCGGATTACAAAGTATTCACGCTGGACGTACAGCGGATTACCAAGTATTCACGCTAGACGTACAGCGGATTACCAAGTATTCACACTAGACGTACAGCGGATTACAAAGTATTCACGCTAGACGTACAGCAGATTACCAAGTATTCACACTAGACGTACAGCGGATTACCAAGTATTCACACTAGACGTACAGCAGATTACCAAGTATTCACACTAGACGTACAGCAGATTACCAAGTATTCACACTAGATTTATAGCAGATTATCAAGTATTCACACTAGACGTACAACAGATTACCAAGTATTCACACTAGACGTACAGCACATTACCAAGTATTCACACTAGACGTACAGCAGATTACCAAGTATTCACACTAGACGTACAGCAGATTACCAAGTATTCACACTAGACGTACAGCCAAGTACTGAGATTGGACATCCAGAAGAGTACTCGCACTGGGCATCCACTAGGTAAATAAATACTCACACTGGACGTTCAGCAGATTTACAAGTGCTCACACTGGATGTCACAGATTTTTTATCTAGTAGTAAAGACAGCAACTTTAAAATAACACAAATGGAAGTATTGTATATAAATAGTTGCAACTTTTAGTACTCACACTGGACTTCCAGCAGCACTGATGTGTTCTGAGTGCCGTGTTTGTTCTCAGCTCTACAGTAGTATCGTCCTCTGTGTGACGGGTCGGTGTTGCTGATGGTCAGGTTTGGTCCGGTCTGAACTGGATTCAGGAGTCCTTCAGTGTCTCTATACCAGGTGTAGTTCACTGCTGGGTTTGCATCACTGCTGCAGCTCAGAGTCACAGAACAGCCCTCCAGGACCAAACCAGCTGGATTTATCCTCACCGATGTGTTTTTAGGACCATCTGATGGAGGAGAAATCATTTAGACAATTATTTTCTGACATACAGCACTAATTATAGTTGGTCATTGAGCATAGATTGTCCTCTCTTACACTGAACTAGTATTATCCAGGACTCTTGTGTCGTGATCGGCTGCTGTAGCTGGTGTGTTGCAGTGCAGGTGAAAGTGACTCTGTGATGACGCTGAGAAACAGTGAAGTTCAGATCAGAGATGAGCTCAGTTTGGTTCTGATACTGCTGTTCTGTGACGTTCACATTGAGAGATGAGCTCCATCTGAGAGATGGTGGACGAGACGGACAGAAGATCTTAGTAGAGCAGCGCAGAATCACTGAACTTCCCTCAATCACCTCCATCATCTTCATCACCTCCTGCTGATCCTTAAAGAGACTCAGTGTGGGTTTGGGTGGAGATCCTGAAACACACATAGAAATGCAGTTAAATATTACAAGATAAAATGAAGGTGCATTGCTATTGTACAGTAGTAGATTTATTTTTTCACTCTAGAAACATCATGAACAATATGACACTCACCTAAGACGGCAATTTGAACTTGTGTGTGTTTAGGTTCTTTGTAGTTATATTGCAATAAAATGCCGGCTTCAAGTCTGAAGTAATATGACCCATTATGACTCTGATCAAGATTATCGAAGCGTGTGGTGCAGTTTTTCTGTGAAGCAGTGCCAAATATTTCTCCTTTTAACAGTCCAGTGTTGGGGCTGCTGGAGTCAAACACTTGTGTTACAGCATTAAACCATTTTCTCTTTGCACTGTTAGTGAGGTAAATGCTCAGCTGTGGATCAATATCAAATGAGCAGGGTATGAAAACACAGGATCCTCGTAGAGCTTCTACTCTCTGTGGCAGATTGATACTGTAGCCACAAAAAACACCTAAAATGAACACAAACAGGCAAAAGAAGTAACTGTACAAAGTCGATATTCAGAACAAATTTCTGCAGCACTTATTGCTCTTCAGTCTCACAAAGGTCACTTATAAGTGCTTCCATAATATAAATTCAACTTGTTAAAAAAAGAGGAATAATCTATAAGAAAGAGACCTTGTATCAGAGATCCAGTGAGGAGGAACGTCACCAGTGTCTCCATCATTTACATGCACTCCACCTTACAGCAGAATATACAAATAAAGAAATAAATTATGTGTATGTAAATAGGGCTGTCAGTTTCTATTTATTCATCGTGATTAATCACAACCAGAAAAAAAAAAATTGTTTGTGTATTATATATATTTATGTCACTTTAATTGTCCTTTTAATTACAATGCTTAATTGAGAAATAAGGAAACTAACTGTTAAAGTTTTGCATGCAAGATTTTTGTCCAATCTCACTTGATACAAGACTCGCATGCAGAATGAGAATGAGACCTGGCATTGTCTTGATCTAATAACTATGAGCTATGAAGTTGGATATCATCCTCTTTTTGAAGGCCAAACAAAGTAGTTTTCACTTCCACAATAAAACATACAGCATCTGCACAACATGGCGCTGGTGGCAACAGAGAGAATAAAAGGTACTCCTCCTTTCTTTGTGTGAACATTTGGGCGGCATTATGTAAATCTTCCCACACAGTGATGTAGACATGGGGGTATGTTTAAACCTGGTGTTTTAGTAAGCCGTGGACAAGTCTTAACTTGGATAAAGAATATCTCCTTGGATTTGAAACTCTATTCATTGCAACTTTACAGATCTTCTTTATGCACCTAGAGTTTGTAACACACCAAAATGAAATTGCACCATACGACCCCTTGAAAGGGAATTAACAAATCAACAAATCACAGATTCTTGATTTCACTGCATTTTACTAAATATATAAATTTGAAGAAAAAAAAATAACCGCCACCACTACATGTGTATATATATATATATATATATATATATATATATATATATATATATATATATATATATATGTAAAGACTTTGGGCTTTAGACAACAAGAAAAATGTTTATGTATATTTCAACAAAACAGGAATTACAGCCATTTTCATACACAGACACCCATTTCCAGAGGCTCAAATGTAATTGGACAAATAAATGTAATCATAAATCAAATGTTTGTTTATTTTTTGTTGTTGAGAATACTGTGCAGACAATGACATCACCTTTACCAGGTCTTTACTGCAGCTGACTTCAGGATCTTTCTGCATTTAGTTTTGTCTTCAGCGAGTAAAATGCTGCTCAATCGGCTTGAAATCAGGAGACTGACTTGGCCATTGCAAAATATTCCATTGCTTTTGCTTTTTGTGTTTTGGGTCATCCTCCATTCGTACTATGAAGTGCCACCCATTCAACATTTCTCCATTTGACTGAATCTGGGCAGGCAGCATCTCGACCTCTGAGTACCTGCCTCTTAGTTTGCCTTCTGGAGAGTGTTCTTTGGATGTTGTGACAGGGTTTTTCTTTACCATGGAGAAGATCCTCTAATCATCCATCACTGTTTTCTTGCTTGAACCTGAGCTCACCAATGCATTCTTTTTTTCTTAGATTGTACCACACTGTTGATTTGGTTTCTACTATCTCTCTGATGAGTTTGTTTTGTTTTTTGAAGCCTAACAGTTGTGTGTTTCACTTGTATCACTCCTTTGACCACATGATGTGGTTCACAACAAAAGCTTCCAAATGCAAATGGCACACTAAGAATAGACTCCAGACCTTTTAGATGCTTAACTGATGTAGAAATACTGAAAGAATAGTCCAGGCCTGTCCATGAAACAGCTTTTGAGTCAGTTGTCCATTTACTTATGGTCCCTTGAAAAGAGGGGAGGTACATATATAGATATATAAAGATGTAATTCCTTAACCTTCACTCCAATTTTGATGAAAATACCCTCAAATTAAAGCTGTGTGTGCTTTAAGCCCATATCCATTAACTTAAATATGTTTTGGTCACCAGCTGAAATAATACAAATTGTGCCTATTTCCAAATATATATGGACCTAACTATTACACCTGCTGGTGTGTTAATGAAGGCGCATGAGGAAGAAAATATATAAAACGGTTCTTTTAATGATCGCGGGAGAATAAGGGCACGTCTAACATAACAATACACTACGATACGATAATCACAGACAAGGAGGACCTAAAGACAGAGAGGGTATTTAAGCACAAGGCAAGTAATCAGGGGAATGGAGACAGGTGGGGATTAATCCAATCAACCAAACAGGAAAAGGAACATGACCAAATAAGGAAACTGAAAGTCCATGAACGTAACACTAACTGTATATTATATATACATGTGTATATATAAATATATTCAGTACACTCGCATACGTAAACAAACTTTTAATTTGGATGCAGTTAATCACGATTAATCGATTTGACAGTCCTAATAAGTAATAATAAATAAATTTCCTTTTTTAATTAATTTATAGCTCTTGTGTTGGCATAAACTCATTATTTCTAAAGTCCTACAGTCATTTTTTACATCCAAACACAAAACAATATCCAGAGCTGAGATTAATTAACATTTATCCATTATTGATTACATGTTCAGATTACTTTTATCTAGCTTGTTTTAAACCCACCATAAAATGTATCATTGATATAAAAAGCAAAGAGAAAGAAAATATATTTTAAAAAATTTATATTGTCATCATTAAATTCATTAAACATTAGATAAAACCAGGATCTCCCAAACTGGGTTTAGTGTAAGAACTTTACATTAAGGGTTTGTGAGGTGAAGTAATGAAATAAATCATAAACATTTAAAATGTATTATTTGAATACTAAAAAAATATATATTTAATTTAACTGAGTGCTAATGTGACTATTAAACCACATTGAAATGTGAACATGTGAATGTGTTGTTTAATTATTGAAATATTAACTTTTTCAGAGATATTTCAAGTATGTAATGTATGTTTGGTTGACAAAAACATTTGGGAAAACATTTGCATTACATGAAAAAACATTAATAAACATGAAACAGCAATGACATTACACAACCAAAAGTCTTTCAGATTTAAAAAATGTAATCCAGACTTCCAGAATCCACAGTTATTGAAGATCGCTGGATATGAACACACAGTGAATGTGGAGTCTTTTTTTCCATCCAAATTAAAGATGCATGGTTTGCAAATGTATTTACATGACATTTACACAGCCATTCTTTATTGTGAATATAGTCAAAGCTAAATGGTATGACACACACTGAGATTTGTACAAAGTAAAATTTTAATTAGAAAAATAAATAAATAAATTAGGGAGAATCAATCAATTATGAATCATGTCATAATCATGTAAAAAGTAAACATATAATCTGATTATGAGCATTATAAAATGTACTCTAATCACGAGTACTTGATTTTTGGAATCTGATTATGTAATACAGAACTCCTACTACCCTTCTCTGAGAAGATTAAAAAAATATACAAAAGAAAAACAGGATATGCTTCTCTTGAACATGTTTCAAACCTTAGCACTTCAGAATCTCAAAAGTCCAGGAGTAAGAGTAAGTTTGACTGTGTTGTGTAAATGACTCACCAGAGAAGAGAGTTGAAGACGACAGAAATCCTCTCAGAGCTCAAGATGATGCTTCTACACTGACTGAAGAGAGAACTGTGTGAAAATGAGAGTTTATCTCGTATCAGAGATTCAATACTTCTCCTTTAGTCAGAACTTTAGTGACAGTAGTTTGACTCTAAGAAATCTATGCAAATCAGTATGAAGCTTTCTTCACATTTCTTTATATTTGCTTGAAACAAATCACTATCTTGTGAGATCCAGTATTGAGTTCTAATGTTGATAATAATTCTCAATGATCAGGAATATGTTGAATAAAAACTGGAATTTGAGAAGACTATGTACAGGAAGCATGCTTTTTATTTCTTCTAAACTTTTGCATTTCATATTTGAGATATTATATGTCAGAATTGTATTAGAGCAGGGGTGTGTGTAGTGTGTGTGTTGTCTAAAGAATTTAAGACCAGCTGTTGCCATGCAGTCATCTTCACAAAGCTTATTTCCATAAACTTTGTGACCGACACTGGTGACTAACTGCACTGGGAAAAAACTATACAACATTTTTAAGTAAAGTGGTTGCAAACAATTTATTTTAGCTACATTAAAAAAAAAAAAAAAAAAAACATTGTTTAGTCAACTACATTTGTTAATTTAATTGTAGCTAAAATAAACTGATTGCAACCACTTATCTTAATAAAGAATGAACAAATTAAATATATATATATGCAGTTGATGGAGATTTGTGGGATGCACATCCAGGGCACGAAGCTCCTGTTCCACCACATCCCAAAGATGCTCTATTGGGTTGAGATCTGGTGACTGTGGGGGCCATTTGAGTACAGTGAACTCATTATCATGTTCAAGAAACCAATTTGAAATGTTTCGAGCTTTGTGACACTGTGCATTATCCTGCACAGATACACAAACCCTAGAAATGTTTGTATGTGAAAATCCCAGTAACTGAGCAGATTGTGAAATACTCAGACCGGCCCGCCTGGCACCAACAACCATGCCACGCTCAAATTGCTTAAATCACCTTTCTTTCCCATTCTGACATTCAGTTTGGAGTTCAGGAGATTGTCTTGACCAGGACCACACACCTAAATGCATTGAAGCAACTGCCATGTGATTGGTTGATTAGATAATTGCATTAATGAGAAATTTAACAGGTATTCCTAATAATCAATAATTCAAATGTATACAATACAAGTTCAAATAGTTTTGTCATATTATGAGCTCCATAATGTTCATGCAAACTGGGCACGCATAAATGTGTAAACAGTTATTGTTTACGCAGTCATCAAGGATATGCAGAGCGTGTGGTGGACAGCCACACCATTGCTTTCAAAAGACTCTTCTTCAAAAACCCTTTAATAGTGTAAATGACAGGTCGAACCATAGCTAAAGTTATGCATTTTAAAATTAAAATGCACTTGTTTAAACCATAGACTGTGATTTAAATGTAGCCTTAACTGGGTTAAAATCTTGAAACTTTAAAAAAAAAATATTTAGGGCCCAAGCACCAAAGGTACATAGGTAATCATTGGCGTTCTTATTATGTTTCTTTCATTTCTTCATCATCATCTTCTTCTTCTTCTTCTCTCGAGTCTAGGCAGCCCATAGATCAGTTTGCAGGAAAGTTTTACAATTTGGCACACAGATAGAGGACAATCTCAATTTAGCAGGTCTGAAGTCTCTATCTCAAACCTCTAGCGCCACCAACAGTTCAAATTCCAAATATGTTTATGCTAATATGCAAAAAAAAAAAATTGTTCCTGTGATTCCTTAGCTCATGCAGAGTCGAATGCACAACACAATTGAACATTTTATGGCTCAAGATTTTTCTCAATTTGTAATAGTTCGGGGGAAAAAAACAACTTTTCAAACTCGTGCTAGACAGTTTGTCTGATTTTCACCAAATTCGAGTCAAATCATTTTTAGATCATGCTGGCAAAATTTTTTTGATTAATGCGAGAATTAATTAGGGCAAAAATTCCTGTTGGAGCCATTTGAACGAATCAAATGAAGACATTTAGCACATCCTGCTGCCGGCAGATTTGGTTTCTTATTTAGAGTATAATTTCATAAAAAAATAATAATAATAAAAAAATAATCATAAATAACATTAAATTAATTGTGGGTATTTTCAATCAAATTAATTTTGCTATTATTTAGATAAAGGATTAGTTCACCCCCACAAAAAAAAAAATAATAAATGAAAAATAACCTTTGTTTTTCTCACCCTTGAGGCATCCTGTCAATGACTTTCTTCTTTCAGACAAATCCAGTCGGATTAATATCAAAGATGATCCTTGCTCTTCCAAGCGTTATCATTGTAGTGGGTGGGTGCTTATGTTCAACAGTCCACAAGATGTCAAATAAAGTGCATACATCCATAATAAAACATGCCCCACACAGCTCTGGGGCTGAATAAAGGCTTCCTGTAGCGAATCGATGCATTTTTGTTAGAAAAATATCCATATTTTTATTCTTCTGACTGTCATATGTGCAAGCGGTTCCAGCGGATGACGTAGGACATATGCACAGTTCACACCTGTGAGATATGCTAGTCTTGCGAGTTTGTTTACAGAAGCAAAGGAAGTTTTGTTTTTTACATTTTAAATCAAACTTGAAGTCTTGTGATTCATAAAATTACCTTATCTAATAAACTGACAACAGATATCTCTCACACCATTCTTCCCAGATAAAATAACTTGTCTATGAAAGTCTGATTATTTTAGAGTTTTTATACTGAGCTGTCAGTTACACCAACTTTTTTAAATATATTTCAAGGGGTGCAAAACCAGAAACTATTATTATTAAATTACAATTAATCTTAAACGCTCTATTCATGAAGTCAAAGTCTATGGCCTGTGAATTCCATCTTCATAACCATTTACTAGTAGGCCACCCCTTTATCATGTTGTCAATTATTTGAAGGCCTCTTGGCTGAAACTGAAGCCTCTTCTGCCTCCTGGTGGACGGAACAGAAAACTGCACTTCGATTGTACCATTACAGTAAGTAACACTTACCACCAGAGGGCACCAAAGTGTTATTTTATCTGCTTAAAGAGAGTAAAAAAATATTTTCGTAAGACGATATAATTTAACTGGCTTTTTATAATAGTAATGGGATAAATTAAATATATTTAACCATACCTTTTCTTAATCAACTATCTACAAAACTATAGAGAACCTTTAGGTTTTATTATAATTTTTATCTCCATGTAAAATGTTTTTCAGGGTAGTAGTATGTATCCCTTTGCTCTATTTCGTGATATTTGAATATGGTGTTATTGTATATAGACACGTACTGACGCTTTTGCGTGCTAGGATCACCATTAGTTTAACCAAATAAAATGTTATATTTTATTAAACATGCACATTTTAAGTATAATAGAACATCTGATGGGGATTCTTTTTTGAAAATTATTGAAAGTCGAAAAAAAAGCAGGTCTATGCACACGTCAGTTACTCAAATCCCTCCGTGAGAGAGCGAAGACCCAGAAATGGTTCCTAGTGCTGTGTTTTCAAGTTAATAATTTGCTCAAACAGTATAAAGAGTGGCTAGTTTAAACAGAGCGAAATTACTAGTGACAGAAAAAAATATTCTATGACTTGATATACCCAATACCAAGTGTAAAAAGATGTTACATTACATAGACAAGAACCATGCGCAAACCAGAAGTCAAATATGATAGTGAGATATTATTGCAAAAGCGGAAACTAGAACATATCAAGAACAACCACCTTTTTTTTTGCAATGCATATACCCCGAAACCTTCTTCCGACCCCACCTACTTTCAGCAAGTTCAGACTGGCAGAGAAACTTCACGCACTTGGTTCTTTCTCTCTCTCTCTGTGATTTCTAATGTGTGTTTCTGGTGCGTGTCTCTGCTGTATATTCTCCTGTGATCATCTGTTACCTGCTGCGTTGATTTCTCAATAAGTTTGTGACGAGTTTAAAGTCGCAGAGATGAGTGAAGCAGAAGATAATGACATTCTTGAGCTGGACTCAGAAACGGAAAATGGAGACGTGGAGATGAATTTATTGACAGATATGGGTGAGTTTCAGCATATTTTCCTTGTTATTTATCTATTTTTGTATCTTTATAGCTTGTTCTGTTACAAGACTCCGAAAAAAGAGGGCAGTTTACTTTCTTTTTCGCTGCAGCAGGTCTGTTGAGCTTACTAGAAGTCATATTTTAGAGATAATAACACGTAAATAATGTGTCCAAAATGATTTACCATAAACATGGAATACAGATTAAAGTACTTGAATATATTCTCACATGAAAGACGCTAAACGATGCAACACGACCCTTTGTGTATCTCACCATCTCTCCTAACTGATCTTAGTGTTATTTTCTGTTATACTTATTTGCATGCTGGTGTTCAGTGTGTGTATTTTGTTATGTGTCTACTGTAATGCTTACCCTGCTAACATAAAAATATTCTCTTGGAACGCTTTCCTGATATTGCTTAAAACGTTGTTTTTTAAATGTTCTCGTTAATTTTAAACGTTATTTTTAAAACCGTTCCAACAAGTTTTTCTGGGACATGTGAACGCAGAGAGAACGTTCCATTGCGTCATTTTGCAAACTTTATGGGAATGTTACTTTTGAATTTTCTTAGAACGTTCAAAAACAAGTAACTTTAAAAAAACCGTTACATGGACGTCCAGCATGGAAGATGTTTGATTAATTTGTTCCACTTTTGATTCTGTTGCTTAACTGGATAAACATGCTGTAAACATCATGACAAATTTATTACATTATATTTTCATTACGTTTTTAGTTATAACAGTTGTTATTAATATATAATATATGGTCTAGATAAACACTATTCACAAATACACACGTGTCTGAAACAGAGAAGTCTGATATACACTGAGGGTGTTTTATGGATAGTTTTATTTCCCGTGCTGGAATGGGCGTCTGTTGTGGAGGTGTGTTATTCATGAAGTCAGTCAGATGTTCCTGGACGGATGAGTTTTCCTTTTACAGGATGTTTTTAGGCCCTTGCTGTAGTCTTTTTCTGCTCAGCCAAGCAACATCTGATTTGAGTTCTTTTTTTTCCCCCATTATGCTTTGCTCTCTGGCTGGTTTGTTTTGGATGGGGTTTCCCTTTGCTGTGAGTAAACATTAAATGAGAGAATTCCAAAGTGGTCACATGCTGTGTGTGAAATAGTTTAGTATGAGTATGAGAATGTTTGGTACTTCATGTCATTAGCGTTGAATCTAAAGAAATGTCCTAACGCTCAACTCATCCAACATGAGATGAGACTGAGATTACATTAGCATATATAACTCACCATTGGATCCTCTGTAGTGAATGGGTGCCGTCAGAATGACGAACAGCTGATAAAAATATCACAATAATCCACAAGTAATCCACACTGCTCCAGTCTATTAGTTAACGTCTTGTGAAGCTAAAAGCTGCAGTTGTTTTTTTTTTTTTTTTGTCATTCTGACGGCACCCATTCACTGTAACTCACATGTATTGGCTTTTGAATGTTACCTTGGTTTTTTTTTTCAGTTTATTCTGAAGAGCTGCCAACATACAAATCTATGCCAAAAGGTCAAGCTGTGCCAAAAGTGGAACGGGTTTGTTTCTTTTCAATCCACCTTGATAAACAAAATATTTTTAGACAAAACACACACACACACACATTGCTGTGACAATATCACAAATTCACAAATATCATGTTTTATAAGTGGAGCATTTATCTGAATTATTTCAGTAGCTCAAAGCTATTTATTAAGGAACTTCTATAACATTTTAGTTATTTTGCATCACTTAATGGAGGTGATTTTGAGCTTTCTGTAACATCAGTTCTCTGTTCGCAGGCTGAATTCAACGGTAACCCTGATTCACTATTTTTCAACGATGGAAAGAGAAGAATTGACTTTGTTTTGGTCTATGAGGATGAGTCTAAAAATGCATCTGAGAAGAAAGCCTCATTTGTGAAGAGAAGAGTAAGTCAATGTCACTTTCACACATTTATTTACTTCAGCTGTTGTTTAACAGAAACTTCCAGCCCTCTGCTAGTGATCTGAGAAATTACCTTAAAGGCATAGCTCAAGAGATACACAAAAGCAGATATTTTACCAAAGAAGATACTTTAAAGAATGTTGGTAGACAATGACTTGCATTTTTTTCTCCCATACTAAGGAAGTAAATGGCTACTGTCATTCTGAATAATAAAGTTCATAATATCTGTAATATGCATTTAGAAAGTAGATTTTAAGCAGCCTTAACTAGATACAAATCTTGAAACTTGTCAAAGAATTTCTGAGTGATATTTTGTCCATATTTGCTCTTTTGAATTTATAAAGTTCAGATATTTATGTGAGAGATGCTCAAATGTGTATGTGTGATGTTCACATGCATTATTCTCAATTCCTCAATCACCAACCCCCATGGAACTGTTTCCTTAAGGGTGTAGTTCACCTAAAAATGTACATTTGCTGTTAATATACCCACTCTCAGGCCATCCAAGATGTAGATGCCATTTTTCTTCAATAGAACAGTAAAGAAGATTTTTAGTTGAAACTGTGCTCCTTGATGATTCATAAAATGCAAGTCAATGGGTACCGGCACTTTGAAAAAAACAGATACAGGTAACACAAAATATATCCCTGTGACTTCAGGCAATATACTGAAGTCTTATGAAGCGAAACGATCGACCTGTGCAACAACAATGTCATGTATACGCATCACAATCAGTTTTATCTACATTCCCTCTTATTCTCTAAATTATTCTCTAGAAAAAACGCAGAGAGTTTTTCGAAGGAAGCCTGATGAATATGGGTGTGGAATTGGAAGCGGCACAATCTGTAAGTAATTTAAATAGGACTTGCTATAGAAATGTTTTTCATTATGTTTCTGCATTCTTCATGCCTGGTTTCTATCAGTTATACCCATATATATGGACTACTGCGTGTCCTGTCTGAACCTGTTGATGTGATCTGCAGGAATGTTATTGTTTACCTGTAGCGCTGATGGGAGATTTCCTCCATGTGTTTTGTAGGTAGTGGATGAGAAGCTTATCTATGTGAAAGTACACATGCCTTTTGAGGTTTTGTGCACTTATGCTGAAGTCATGCACATCAAACTGCCCATCCAGCCCAACGATCTGGCCCCGCAGTCGTCAACGTACAACTGCTTCACGCGCCACTTCTACCCCAGCGAGGACGTCATTGCCAAGGAGCCCGACTTCTTCACAGCTCCTTTCAGGAAGGATCAGCTGAAGTGTTTTTATGTGAAGGACAGGGAGCAGTTCTTCACGCCGGCCGTGAGGAGCAGAATGGTACGTTGAACATCTCAGAGTCTCTGTGTGTCTCAGTGTTCACCTGTGTTTTACGGACATGCCGTGGGTTGCAGGCGTACTACATCCTCACCCGAGCGCCGTATGAAGTCAGAGGAAACGTGAAGAAGTTTGGCATCAGTAAGCTGCTGGATGGAGCCGTGTATAAGGCTGCGTATCCTTTACATGATGTAAGTACCATCCGTGTGCTGGTTAAACTAAATGAAAACATGAAATGTTGAAACTAAAGAAAAAGAAAACACACTAGTACATGAATAAAAATGTCAAAAGCACAAAATAACAAGTTAAAGGTGCTGTAGGGAACTTTTGTAAAAAAATATTTTTTACATATTTATTAAACCTGTCATTATGTCCTGACAGTAGAATATGAGACAGATAATCTGTGAAAAAAATCAAGCTCCTCTGGCTCCTCCCAGTGTCCTATTGCCATTTGCAGAAAGTTCATGCGCTCCCGGTAAAAAACAACCAATCAGAGCTGCGGTCCGTAACTTTGTTTGTGTTCAAAATGTAGAAAAATGAACATAATAAGCGAGTACACCATGAATCCATTTCCCAAACCGTGTTTTTTAGCTTGTCCTGAATCACTAGGGTACAACTATAATAAGTGTTTATATTCAGACTATTTTAGATTGCTTCGGGGGTACCGCGGCGGAGTAACCCAGTACCTTTGTGATTCTTCATAGACATAAACAGAGAGATTCCGGCTACGATGTTCTTCCGCAAGACGCAAGCAGTTCTGTGTATTAACCGCTCGAGCGTCAAAAGTTCCCTACCGCAGCTTTAAGTAAAAAGTAAATCTGAAATTAAAAAAAAAAGTTTTTAAATAAAATATGACTATTCAGTTTATTATTTTATTTTTATTTTTTATTTTGTTATAATCATTTTATCTCTCTCTCTCTCTCTCTTTATATATATATTTATAAATATATATAGTTTTAGTTATTCTAAAATATCAAGAAATTATACCTTGGTGATGTACATAATTTCAGTTAATGCTTTGCTTATATTATTTAAGGTCCAAATATTTTTTATTTATTTAATGGTTTTAGTTTTCTTTTTGGTCGACTATAATAGCCCTGATTACCACTGATCACAGTATATTAAGACAATTGTTTGGAATTGCAGCTTTTCTGAAATGTTATGTTTACATATACAAATGAGGCATTATGTAATTAAATATGTACTTATCTGCATTGATTTCCAGACCAGGAATCTGAGCAGTGATATTTACATAAAACATATTAAAGGTTTTTAAAGAGGGGATTTTGGATTTCTCTTCTTATCGCTCCAGATAATGGAATAAAATGTGATATACATCAGCTAAATGTGTTAAGAACAAGACCCATTATGAAATTTTGCATGCTTTTCATGATTATTATGATAAATGTCTTTGAAGTGTTTATCAATCAGTTGATCAGTGAGTCTACAATCGCCATACAATAAGATATCCGGGTATTTTCTTTTTAAGGAAAATAAAAAGTTCTAATGAAAAGCACCTTTTCCCGAATTTCACTTTCGGAAGCTTTTTTAACATTTTAAATTTTTTGCCGTTGTCACTGTTCTGCATTTAAACTGAATGTAGTTTATGTAGAGCAGCTGAAGTGATGCATGAGTGTTGATCTGCTTTGTTTTTGTGTAACAGTGCAGATTTAATGTGAAATCTAAAGAGCCCCACTGCCCTAATGAGCGGTTTCTGCTGTATAATGAGTGGGCTCATCCCAAGAGCTTCTACAAGATGCAGCCGCTGGATCTGATCAGGTGTGTTTCTGTGGCTTTCTGCTGATGCGTTTATGCCGTTTCTGGGTTTTCTTGCGCTTGTTAATATGCTCCTCTGCTTTCAGGAAGTATTTTGGTGAGAAGGTTGGCATTTATTTCGCCTGGTTGGGTTTCTACACCTTCATGTTGGCTCTAGCTGCGGCAGTCGGATTCTGTTGTTTTATATATGGATACGGGACCAGAGAGAGCAACACATGGAGGTATATCAGACCTTTTTTTTCTCCCTCAAGTAAAAAATTATAATATTATTTTTTTTTACATTTTCATTTAGTAATAATGGTAAGAATAATAATTATTGTTATTACTAGTAGTAGTAATTTTACCATTATTATTATTTTATATACATATTGCAAATTGGCCAGAACATAAAAAATAAAATGGAAAATAAAATTTAATGACATAAAATTGGATTAAAATAAATAAATAATACTTCATAATACTAACAGTACAGTATCACTGCAGTGTGATGAAGATCGTCTAACTTCTTTTTTTTTTTTTTACTTAAAGTGAAATATTAATTATTAAAAATTATTAAAATTAAAGTGAAATATGAATGATTTAGTTTTTAGTTATTTCTGTTCAGTGAAAATAACAGTATTGTTAATATTATTACTTAAAATAAATTATAAATATGTTTGCTGTTTCTGTTATTTTAAAGCCATATTGATATATAAACAAAATTTTGGCCAAAATGAAATAAATTACAATAAATAAATACAAAAATCTGATGAACCTAAATGGTAAAACTTTAAATTAATTAATTAAATAAATAAATATAGGAAAAAAAGTATTATATTAAAGTGTATTAAAATATATTTAAATACAGAATGCCGCTAACAGTACAGAACTGTGGTTAGTAGGAAGAAAAACATTATTATGAAATACATTCATAATAACATTTCCAAATAATATTAATATCATAGTTATAAATAGGGTCTTTTTACATACAAATACATAGCAAATTGTTCAACTCTACAAACAAACTTGAATAAAAATATAAAAAATATATATTTTTCCTCAATTGCTGCAATCTTACTTGTGAAACACTTCTGTAATTGACTGATTATGACACTTTTTCGGCAGCAAAGAGGTGTGTGACCCTCAGATTGGTGGAGAAATCATTATGTGTCCGCAGTGTGATAAAATCTGTCCGTACTGGAGGCTGAACACCACGTGCGAGTCGTCTAAAGTGAGTCAAACACACAAACCCACAGCCTCTCCACTGGAGGATTGTGGGATTTGGAGTCTGATCTAAGATTTAACGATGTTTGTTTTGTTTGCGAAATGCTCTGAAGCTGAGAATGTGTTTCTGCATTGGTTTTCCTCCACAGAGACTATGTGTATTCGATAACTATGGGACATTAGTGTTTGCAATCTTCATGTCTGTTTGGGGTGAGTGATGTCATACGCTGGTCACATGATCCCATCTGCTAATGTTGCTAAACCTTTGTCTGCTGGCAGAAATCCTGCTCCACATTGCAGCTTATTCTGGCTTAGAACCAGATTGCAGCATGATTAGTCATGTTTGTTAGAAGTTTAGTTGCATTGCATAAGTATGTTTGGAGTTTCAACAGAGCTTTTATTGTTTTTGAATGCTATATGTTTCATTGGTAACACTTTACAACTTATGTTTGTTAACATTATTTACCTTCATTAGTTAACACGAATTAAGACATAAAACTAAAACTAAAATAAAATTATATTATATTAAAAATATATTATATTAATATGTGTATATGAAAAACTTCTAAAAATGACAAAAACAAACTAAAATGAAAATGTGAAATATAAAATAAACTAAATAAAACTTTTAACTAAAATGAAAACAAAAGTAGAACATTTAAAAACTTATCAAATATATTTAATAAATATATCAATATATTTAAATCTATAGTTCTTAACACTTAACACCTAAAAATGATAAATAAAGCATTTTAAAATCTTAATTTTATTTAGATTTTTCATTTAAACCGTTTATTTATTACATATTTACTTTTTTATTATTACTGCTATTATAGTTGGATTACTATTTTGAATCAGCTTTTATTTTCATATTTAGTTACATTTTTATGAATACTGTAACAAATGCATTGTTTATTGTTAGAGGGTTCATGAACTGAGAAACCAAATTTCCCTCGATCTTTTAACATATAAGAGGTCATTGTATTATAAAAACATCCTCAAAACTTAATCGTTAGTCTAAAGACAGCTTATATTGAAGGCAGTCTGCCCAAACAGCAGCTTGTGGAATGTTCTACTCTATGATGTAATAGTGTGGATAAGCACCGCCTCTGCAGAAGATCAACACCTGCTTCTACATCACTGCCTGTATAGCCCCGCCCACTGGTTCTACGTCGCTGCCTGTTTAGCTCCGCCCACCTATTTTACGTCGCTGCTTGTTTAGCCCCACCCACTGATTCGTGCATGTAGTGTAATAATGTGATGTGAACGCACAGGTCTCTGCAGAAACCAAACGATAAAGATGCTCTGAAGAACAATAAGGTGCTGTTCAGTTCCAAGTTGTGGAAAGACCTTGTCAGTAAAACTCAGTCCTTTGTTTTCTTCATTTTACCACAGATTAGTTTACAAACAAAGCACAGTTCAATGGGAGATTTTCAGAAAGACAGAAACTAAAAGACGTTTCTATAATGTTGCAACACACAAGTAACTGTTTTCATTACGTGATCACTGTTGCTTTGGCTCTTCTTACAGATCGTTTGATATGTATTGAGTTAATGCATTTTTAACCTAAGTCACAGCAGCATCAATCTGTGAGGATTGTCACTGTCGAACACACACGGCTATTAGCCAGTCATATCAGTGGGAGTTTACTTCCAAGAGCATTCGTTCTGATGTTAAAATCTTGATAACATTATAAGTGGACCTCAGAGATCAGTACAGATGCAGTTCATGACCCTTTTAATGCATTAATTTACAGTTTACCAATTGTACCTTAGTGTTATTACTGTCATTTTGTATTGCAGTATCATTGAGTGAATCTTACTATTTTGTATTCAACGTGTTTGGTGTTTGACAGTGACTCTGTTTCTGGAGTTCTGGAAGCGCTATCAGGCCGAACTGGAGCACGACTGGGACACGGTGGAGTTTCTTCAGCAGGAGGAACAGCCTCGACCCGAATACGAGGCCAAATGCATCTATGAGAGAGAGAACCCTGTTACACGGGTATGAGTTTCGCTATACGCAGCGCCTCTGTTCAGATGCATTCATTGTTTTCAGGTTGTTGACATTAACAAAGAGCTTTTGTGTTTGTTTTTGTACAGGAGAAAGAGAAGGTGCCGCACACAGCCTGCGGGAAATGCATGAGAGTGTCGTGTGGCATCAGCACTGTGTTATTCTGGGTAATATTAATATTGTGCTTTCTCTTTCATACATATAATTAAATATTTAAAAAGGCATCTAAAAAATGAAATAATAATAGAGTACTGATTTCCATATTATAATCACATAATTATTCATCCATAAGATCTTATTTTAGAATTAAATATCTGTTGTTCAGCATTTTGTTTGCCTCCAAAAATGCAGAGTTTGTTTAATTTTCATTTAATTAATAGGAAAATTAGATGTTTCATGTCATCATTTAATTACCAGAAAAATAAATAATTTATAAACAAAAATAAAAAATACACAACAGCAAAAAAGTAATAAAAGATTTTTGATTATTAAAATTAACTTAAATTATAAAAATGTAATCCAGAAATTTTTTAAATTGAAAACACAGAATTTGAGGTCCTAAAATTTTTTTTTACTTTTAAAATATTGTTTTTGAATTCTAATCTAGAATCTAGTAGATTTGAGATATTGAATGTATCGTGTTTCTTTCTGATGTTTTTGTTATAGGTTCTGTTGATCATAGCGTCGGTGGTCGGCGTGATCGTGTATCGTCTGGCCATGTTTATCACTTTCTCTTCGAACATGCACATTGAACTGAACAACAAGGAGCTGGAGCCGTTCAAAGAGTATGTCACCCCTCAGATGGCCACGTCCATCACGTCCTCCATCATCAGCTTCATCATCATCATGATTCTCAATAACGTCTACGAGAAAGTGGCCATCTGGATCACAGACTTCGGTAAGTAAACCCTTTCCCTCGTAACAGTTTGGTGATTTTTTTAGACTAATGATTCCCATCAGTTTTTTTTCAGCTGAATCCCTCTGAGTGATAATATTGTTTAGGTAATAATTAATATTTCATTAATTAAGCAATATGCTGACATCAGTGTTATTTTAGTACTACTTGTATACTTATTATTTACATAATGATTTTTTATATAATAAAAGTAAAAAATATATATTTTTTTTTAATTCCATCATCCTCATCATTCTATCAAGGCAACATTTCTAATATTTTTTTTGTCTTTTTCTTTTATTTCAACTTTATTTTTAAACAAACAAATTGTCAAAAAAGTTATTTTTTGTTTTTCGTTTTTGCATGTTCTTTTTTAAATAATTTATTTATTGTAATTTTAATTTCATTGCATTAATTTATTTTAATATATTTCTAGTAATTACATCTTATTTTTATTATTTAAATATTAGCATTTAGGTTACATTTTTATTTCAGTAGTTTTAATTTGAGCTTTTAATTATGTTTATTTAGTTTTTTTTATTTCCAGTTAGTAATTTTATTACTTCATCTTAAACTTAATTTATTTTTATTTTTTTTTTACATTTAAGTTTTATTAAAAATGTTATAAACAATAAAAAGCCCTTATTTGTATGTTCACAATTCTCTCATATCAGTTAAAGGTCTCATGTCATGCAGGTAAACAAATAAAATATTTCATTATTTTAAAACAATTTATTTATTTACTGCAGTTTGTCATTTTTATGATTTAACTCACCCCAGTTTTAGAAAAAAAAAAACTTCATTCTGTGTGCTGCAGAGCTTCCACGGACCAAAACAGAGTACGAGAACAGCCTGACGCTGAAGATGTTCCTCTTTCAGTTTGTGAACTATTACTCGTCCTGCTTCTACATCGCTTTCTTCAAAGGGAAGGTGGTGGGATATCCGGGAAAGCCCGTCTACTGGTTTGGTGCTTTCCGCAATGAGGAGGTGAGGCTGCTCTGTGAAATCAAGAGGTACTACAGGCACAAATTGGCATGAATTGATATAAAACTGTGTTCCCTGAATGTAACATGTAAATTGTTGTGTTCAGTGTGATCCTGGCGGCTGTCTGACTGAACTGACCACACAGCTGTCAATCATCATGACAGGAAAGGCTGTCTGGAACAACATACAGGAAGTCCTAGTGCCGTGAGTTTCACACACAAACCTCAAACTGACTGATGACATGCTGACATTATCACAGAAAATCATTCAACCTGTTGCTCAGTTTGTAAAAACAGACCAAATTCATGTTTACAGTAATGCAGTTACAATATACGTCTGTGATGCAAAACGATAAAATGACTCCTGTCATGACCTAGTAAAGCTACTGAAAATGCTTTGGAGTGAGTTGAAATAAAATATATATTGTTTACATTTTTAAATAAAAATTCAATTTTTTTATAAAAAAAATTGTATTGCTTTTTTGTATATAACTGTTTAGATTACATTTTTATTTATTTATTTATTTACAGTTCGTTTTTATTGCTTTCATTTAAACTTATTCCAGTTTCTGAAACCTTTTTATTTAAATTCATCTGTAATTCAGTTAACAAAAATTTTATTAGTTTTATAAGACTCAGTGTTGTTGTAGTAAAGTATAGTATATTAGTATAGTATAGTATAGAAGTAAAGTATATTTAGCATTTGTTTTTATATTTTCTGTTATATTAAATTAAATTAAATTAATGCATTTAGCAGACACTTTTATCCAAAGTGACTTACAGTGGATTCAGGCAAACATTTTTTACCTAAGATAATTTAATTGTAAAGTTTTAGTAAGTAAGTTGCATTTTATTAGTCAACCATCAGCACTGATCAAAGTTATTATAGTTTACTTGAAATAATTAAATTTCAAACTGAATTAACAAAAACTAAACTGGAATCAAATAAGATATTATTTTTAATAATAATAAGTTTCTATTAATATTTTAAATCATTTTTATTTTTTCATTTTCAGTTTTATTAAAGTTTAAAATTAAACTTAAAATTAAACTTTATTAAAAATCAAAATGAAAAGTAAAAATGAATGTAAAATATTAATAGAAGCTTATTATTATTAGAAATAATATCTCAATGATTCCAGAATAACACTGCCACTGATTAGTAACAGACTTTAAAGGCACACTGATTAATAACCATTTGTGTTTCTAGGTGGGTGAAGAATCTGATATTTCGCCATTGCACCCAGGTGGGTTCAGAAAAAGTGATTCCTCGCTGGGAACAGGACTATCAACTCCAGCCGATAGGAAAGCTTGGCTTGTTTTATGAATATCTGGAGATGGGTGAGACTTTACACACACCTGAACCATGAGATGTTGCTATATATTAACATATTTGTCTTAAAAGGATAGTTCATGCAAAAATGAAAATTTGCTGTTCATTTTCTCACAAGATGTAGGTGAATTTTTCTTCTTCAGTACAATAGTAAAGCAGATTTCTAGCTAAAGATGTGGTTCTTGGTGATTAATGAAATGCAAGATTATGGCTACCAGCACTTTAAGAGTCAAAAAAAGCAAATACTAGCAACACAGAATTAATACCCATGACTCCTGATGATATATCGAGGTCTTATGAAGAGAAAAGATCTCATTTCGGCATCTGAAAGTGAGTTTAGATTGAGTAACTTGTAGATCTGTGCTGCTCGAGCCACAAACTGTTTCAGACGATTGAATCCAACTTGGTGAACTGGTTCATTCAGTTCACTAAAAAGAACTGGTTCAAAAAAATATTTTCATTCCAGTCCGTTAGCCTTAGGCTCTGAATTACAGGTTTAGACTGTAAATAAAGTTCAGTTTCTTGCACCGACTGATTGTTTCACTTCATAAGACCTCAATATATCAACAGAGTTTTAATTTCATGTTACTTGTATGTGCTTCTTTTACTCTCATAGTGAAGGTAGGCATTGACTTGTAGTTTATGAATCACCAATGACAATGATTTTAGCTAATAATATGCTTAAAGCCACTTACATCTTGGATGGCCTGAGTGTGAGTGAGTTAACTATCCTTTAATATATATATTTATATATTTTTTTATGTGTTTGCAGTGATCCAGTTTGGTTTCGTGACTCTGTTTGTGGCGTCGTTCCCGTTGGCTCCTCTCCTGGCGTTGTTTAACAATCTGTGTGAAATCCGCGTGGACGCCTGGAAGTTCACGACTCAGTCTCGACGGGTCGTTCCAGAAAAGGCCCAAGACATCGGCGCCTGGCAGCCCATCCTGCAGGGGGTGGCAATTCTAGCCGTGGCCACAAATGTGGGTAGAGAGGAAGTGGTGGTCTTTGAATCTTGTGTAACTGAGGTCACATTCACTCACTGTAGGTGTTTCCCCCCCAGGCTGCCATCATTGCCTTCACCTCTGACATGATCCCGCGGCTGGTTTACTACTGGGCGTTTTCTGTCAGCCCTTATTCAGATGGATCACGACACACTATGAAGGGCTTCATCGACAGCTCGCTCTCTGTCTTCAACATTAGCCACTTCAATAACAAGATCAAACCTGATGTAGACACACCGTACTGGTTCAACAACAGCACTACATGCCGGTGAGCTGGTAAAACAGTACTAGTTATGCACTAAAATGCTTTCAGTTTATCTTTTTATAAGCTAGCCTCTTCTGCATGTTTATCTGGAATTGACGGTGTAATACACAGCATGCATATGTATTTAGAAAAGTAAAAAGACAGTATTATAAGTGAGTTGCAACACCTGTATGTTTGGATTATTGATATAAAACTATCCAAACACACAAGACATCCATAGATTTGCTAAGAAGAGAGCTAAAGCTTGTCTAATAATATGGCAGGTGGCAAGAGATTTTAAAGAAAGATTGATCTGTGGTTTTTGAGGTGGAGTTCAGTGGAAGGTTATTTAAAACCAAAACAAGTTTTACAACCCGATTACACACACACAAAAAAAAGATATTTTTAGTTCTGTGGGAAAGCATCTACTGGTATGATTACTGAATAATTTGTGCAGTTTTTAGTGAGACCCAGTATTGATTTAGTGTAATATTAATAAATATTTTAAAATACTTATATTTTATGTTAATTGTTTTGTTAACATTTTAGTACGTATGTTGTTCTTTTTTTTAACTGATTAGATTTTTCAATATCTATATACTTTTTATTTTAGTTTTAGTGAGTTATTTTAGTCCAACATGTTACTCTAAATATAAATGAGAACGGTTTAATTGAGAAATATTCGATTTATTATTTAGGGGGTTATCTTTTTGAAATGGTTTATTTAAAGAATATAATGAATGCAGTTAAAAGTTCATTATTTAAACATTATTTATATAGAAGAATCTTTTTTTTTTTTTTTTTGTAGTTTTACTAGTTGGGAGTATTACTTAGGATTCTTTAAATTATCTTTAATATACTGCTAAAAAAAATAAAGGGAACACTTGTGGGTTACATTGTGTTGTTAAGTGTTCCCTTTATTTTTTTGAGCAATATATTTTGGCAAAACTTTACAACACGGTTATATTTTGCTAACTATATTAGTTAACATGAACTAACAATAAAAATATTTCTAAAGCATTTATTTATCTTAGTTTTAACATTTACTAATACATTATTAAAATCAAAAGCTGTATATATATATATATATACACGCACAATAAAGAATAGTTAATTTTTTATTAACATTTAACAAAGATGAATAAATCTCGATAATCTAAGATAATGTTTTTATTGTAAAGTGTCACCTATATATATATATATATATATATATATATATATATATATATATATATATATATATATATATATAAACATTTTGAATTCACAAAACAAATTAGAATTTTTTTATTTTATTATTTTTTTAAACAGCAATGTTATTTAAAGATCAGTTGTTGTTGTTGTTGTTGTTTTAACTATGACTCATGTATTAATTGACTTATATTTCAGGTATCGTGATTTCAGGAATCCTCCCGGTCATCCTTATCAATATGAGTACAGTATACATTATTGGCACGTTATTGCTGCCAAACTGGCTTTTATGATTGTGGTTGAGGTAAGTGACTAGATGTGATACAACTAATGATAACTTAATTAAACATGTTTGTTCTGTTTTCGATAATATGCTGTTTTCTTCTACACGCAGCACATTGTTTATTTCACAAAGTTCATACTGGCCTACATGATCCCGGACGTACCGGAGGCTCTGAAGGAGCAGATCAAACGCGAGCGTTACCTGACGCAGGTCATCCTGCACGAAACCAACATCAGACACTTCAAGGAGCTCATGAAGCCCATTGCTGACAATCTGGAGGATGAGATTGAAGAACCAGAGTTGGATCTGAGACTGTGAATCCTTAAAATGAACACTCTGAAACGACATCAGTTACCGTCCTTCACCTTAATGCCTGAACTGAACACCATCTTGACCAACAAACATGACCAAGAATGTTTGCACTTCTCATGCTGAGTGCTGTATAAGATGCTCATGGTATCTGGATGATGTGATTCACTTGCTGCAGATAAAACTTTAACCACTAAGTTTAATATTTTCAGAAATGTTATGGGTGAGAAACATCATTATAAGCTTCAGTTTGTTGCAGACAGCAACTAAAAATGATCAGCCTTAGTTCTGACAATACATTTGATGAATATTGTTACATATTATCAAAACCAGATATGTGATCATAAACCACTTTTTATTAAAATAATGCTCATTATCTGGTTTAAAACAATATATTTAATTTTAAGTATTATGCTGACAAATCAAGTTTTTTGCAGAGTTTAAATAAAAAAACTTAATTAACAATGCACAATGTTTTTTAAAATAACCTATACTATCAAAAAAATGTAATTCCATTTATTTTGGACATTCGTGTACCAGGGTGTTTGTATAACTGTATGAATGTGATGTTTATAATTAAGGTTTATTATGGTAATTTGGTATTACCTTGGAAAACATCATTGTACTATGGTACTTATCACACATGCTAATGTAAGCATAAGACGGCATAAATTAAATTTTGTATTAATATTTTAAGCCAGCTTACATTTCAGTCATGCTCTGTATGTGAATTTTTACCGTTTTGTGTTACCAATTTGTACAATACGTTTACACGTATATACATACTTATATTTGCACATATTGACTACAACATTTTTATATATAAAAAATAAATGGTTGATGTACAATATTGAGCGTTTACATCATTTCAACAAACATGCATTATTTTACTTTCTATCTATCTTACAACTTACCACAGTAATCGTAAAATGCGTGGTAAACCTTGTTATAAATTAAGATATTAACTGTGTGTGTGGGCTACATTAAATTCGTTTTTTATTTTTGCATTTTCAGTTGTTCTTCATATTTTAAAATTTATTTGTATTAATTTTTTATTTCAGTTTTAGTTATTTTAGTACGTCGGTTTACTTTAAGCTCTCGTTTCTATGGCTCGGCGCGGGTGTGACGTCATCAGGACGCGCCGCAGTGACGACTGCAGCTCGAGGAGTCCTCGTGTGTTGTTTTATCTTCGTAAACCTGTACGAATCAAGCATGAGCTCTCAAATAACGTGTGTCGGATGGGTGAAGCGCGGAGTCGCCAAAGAAACGCCGGATAAAGTGAGTCTGTCACGTTGTTGTGTTTATGCCATGTTTCTGTCGAATCGCACACGTGTTTGGGCTTTAACTCGAATGAAATCATATTTACAGGTTGAGTTGAGCAAAGAAGAGCTGCAACGCATCATATCAGAGGCTAAAGAGGGGCTAGGGTGAGGTTTAATCAAACCTGTTTCATTACTGTTTTATAGCAGACACGAGTTAAAACACGTTAGATTTTAAAGTTGGTTATCAGTAAAAACAATAATCTTGCCAGTCTTAAACCAGTTGAGACCAGCCCATCTAGTGTGATCATGTCTGTAGGTTAATTTGATGAATTTCCTGTCTGATTTCTCCAGGGATCCTGGTGATGGTGAGGATGATGAGGAGGTTGATGAAGGTGTCAGTGAAGGAGCATCAGCTGTTCCTTCTGATAGTAAAGAAATTAAAGAGGAGAATGATGATAAAGAAGAGGATGATGAGCTTGCAGAGTACGGACTGGACAAATATGATGAAGAAGACCTCGGTATGTTATCCCTAATTGATTGATCTGCCTTCAACTCATGACGTGCTTACATCTTAGAAAGTTTAACAGAATTTGAGAAAAGCATAAGTCATTCATTGATTTATCAACCAATGGGGTGCATTTAGGGCGGGGCTATCTGTTTGCCTGACCAATAGAAAGCAGCAGTCTCCGCCCACTTGTTGTCTTAGCATTGCTGGTTCTGTTCTTTTTTTTCTACATTCATTTGATTTTTATAAGCCAAAACAACCATCTATAAGGTGAATCACAAGAGTACAAAGTTGAATTTAATGCAAAAATGTTTTTGAAAATCATACAAAAAGACAAGTCCTCATCCAGTGAAAGAACTATAATCACATGAAACATTTCTAATGACAGGGAATTAAAAAGTATGGAGAAATCTAAAATTATACATTTCAAAGTTCACTTTTTGCTTTTTTCTTCTCTTCTGCAGCTACATCAAACCTTGGGGAAAGTCTGGCAGGACTGACGGTGTTTGGCACCAATGAAGAAGATCCATACATCACCATCAAAGACACAGTGAGACACACTCAACAAACTCAACTCGAACAGTATGGCGTTTCATAGTTTATCTGATTTACCTGTGTGTTCTTTAGGATCAGTACGAGCGGGAGGACTTCCAGATTAAACCCACTGATAACCTGATTCTGGCTGGACGGGCCGAGAAAGACTGCTGTAGCCTGGAGGTCTATGGTAAGAAGTGTTAGTGAGACACTGTATATCCCTGCTGTGGACCGAGAGCTCGTCTGATGGTGTTTGGTTGGTTGTTTGTGTGTGCTGTCAGTGTTTAACCCCCAGGAAGACTCTCTGTATGTGCATCATGACATCCTGCTGCCTGCGTATCCGCTCTGTGTGGAGTGGCTGAACTTTGACCCCAGTCCAGAGGAAGGACAAGGTGAACATTTGAATTTCAGTCATCAGATATTTAAGTAAAATTTTGTGTAGTAGGAAATTTTTCTTAAGATACAGAAAGGAAGTGGGTTTTCAAAATCGAAAACATAGAAGCTGCCGTGTCATAATCAACCCATATTTGATTTCTGTGATATTGTGCCAATATCTTGGATAGCTGATATTTGGGAAGAAATATAAATCACAGTACTTTAAAAGCAGTAAAAGGAAAAGAAAAACATGCATAATTGCTGAAATGTAATTTTATTTTAAATAATATTTACCAAATTAGAAATAATCTGAAAACTGAATCTAAAATATTATTTGTATTTGTTTTTTTTTTTAATCTGTAAAATAGGAAGATTTATACTTAAGATTGGCAACTTTTTTTTTATTTTATAATCCTATTCTATTATTTGTCCCAAATAAAGAAATATAAAGGAATTAAATAGCAGTGCACTCAGCAATCTGCTAAACTTGTGTGAAATGGGGAAAGTTTGATAAATTAAATATTTATTAGATATGTAATCAGTACCATTATATAATATGCATGCATGGTTGCCCAATACTAACAACAATTTAAGAAGTATTATAACATTTACCAGTCTTTTACTATTAATAATAATAGAAAAGCAAATGCTATATTTTTTTTATATACGGTTTACTTGCTACATAACTAAAAGTTAGTTGTAATAATTTATTATTCTGAACTGTGCAACAGAGAGAGTAAATGAATAAAGACAGAGAATAGCAGCTCTGTGCGCTCAGGTGCTGACAGCGCTGTCAAAATAAAAGTTTCTGACTGATCTGCCAATGCTGAGATTTTTCACAGAAGACTGAAAGAACGTAATCTTATTTTATTTCCGTAAGCTGCGAAGGCAGGATTTCTCCGTCTGATGCAGGGTTTGTGGATGTGTTGTGATCTGCAGGGAATTACGTGGCTGTAGGGAACATGACGCCTGTGATTGACGTCTGGGATCTGGATGTAGTGGACTGTTTGGAGCCGGCCTTCTCACTCGGCAGCAAGAAGAAGAAGAAGAAGAAGAAGGGAAAGAAGGTGCTCATACTCAAGTCTCTTAAATGGTTCAGAAGCTCAATCTTGGTATTTCGTTGTGTTGGGTTCAGGATTCTGATGATGGGAGATGTTCGAGTGATTTTTTTGGTTCAGGAGTGTGATGTGTTTGTGTTTTGAAGGCGGCTGAACCCGTGGACGGACACACGGATGCCGTGCTGGATCTGTCCTGGAACAGACTGGTCAGGTGAGACCCGAGTGTTTCTGGGGAGCAGAGGTTTGTCTTCACGCGGTCTCTGAGTCTGATGAGTGTCTCTGCTGCAGGAACGTTCTAGCGAGCGCGTCTGCGGACGAGTCTGTGATCCTGTGGGATATGGAGAAGGGAAAACCAGCGGCGACCCTCACAAAACACACAGATAAGGTACGGATCGCTCACCAAGGGCTGGCTTTATTTGATCAGAAATACAGAACTGTTGTAAATGTTGATCTGGTTTGCTATCACAGGTTCAGACGCTGAAATTCCACCCGTTTGAGGCTCAAACTCTCATCAGCGGGTCATATGACAAGTAGGTCATGATGTAGAAAATGAGTTGACCAATCAGAGCGCAGCAGGACTGAGTCTGACCAATCAGAGTGTTTTGTGTCACAGGTCTGTGATCCTGTACGACTGCCGCAGTCCAGACGACAGCCATCGGATCTGGCGCTTCAGCGGACAGGTGGAGCGCGTCGTGTGGGATCACTTCTCTCCGTGTCACTTCCTGGTGAGCGTCCGAGCCGTTCGGTGGACTTCCTCTGAACTCTGACCTGTGATGTGAATGATGTGTGATGTGTGTTGCAGGCGAGCACAGAGGACGGCTTCATTTATTGTCTGGACGCTCGTTCAGATAAACCCGTGTTCACGCTCCGAGCTCACGATGGAGAAGTTTCAGGTCAGTCGCACTCGCACTTACATATTCATTACTTCAAATTTAAACAGAATTAGGCTTCTTTTATTTCAATTGGTTGCCACCTTTTATTTAGTTGAGATATTTCACTTCAAGTTCTAAAATAACTAAAAAACAACAACAGAAAAATAACAGAAAATGCTAAACAATATTGCTCAGATTTGCCTTAAAATAAAAATCTTCATAAAACTCTAATAAAACAATTCATAATAAAACAGAAATGCTATAATAGTATATCAGTGATACTAAAATAACACCATCTTTAACTAAAACTCATACCATAAAAAATTAAATATATAGATTTTTTTTTAATTCAGCTAGTTTCCAAGACCGCATTTCTCCTTTTTGATTAGTAAACTTGAAATAAAATAACTCAAATTGAAATAATAATTAAAAGTGGACATATAAACAAAAAAAAAAACCAAAGACGGGGGAAAACACAGCAAAATTAAAACATTAAGGAAAATTTAAATGAAAACAGGAAATATAAAAACTATTTCCAAATATTGATTACAAACTATAAAAGTATATCAATTACATAATAAAATAACTCATAAAACAGTCTCCGATCAGGGCTATCATAGTAAGTAAAACATCAATATAGCATTTTTATTTCTTAGAAAGTAAAGTAAAATATTTAAAAATGCTTATTTTATTTTAATTTTCTGTTGATTACAATAAATATATAATAATAGATTCCGCTTTATTTTAAGGTTACAGTATAATAGTGTAATTCTACATTCATTATATTACAGTCTAATTTTACATTTAAGTACGGAGTAATATTAATTAACTATGTGTACTTACACCTTAAAATGAAGTGTGCTGATCTGTGTTAATATATCTGATAGTAAAATAAAACTTGCTAAAAGCTCAAATATGTCAGCTTATTTTATTTCATTTCAAATTTGATCATTTGATTTTAGGTTATTACTAATGTAACGTAAACTACGATAAAAATGAATAACGGACAAAATTAAAAACGAATACAAATGACATAAACACACACAAAATGAAAACAGCATACAAACTATTCTTTAATAATAATCATCTTAAATGTGAATCAAAACTCTAATAGTGTCTGAATAATAATAAAATGCCTCTCTCTGATGGTGGTGTTTCCTCAGGGATGGATCTGAGCAGTCAGATCCGCGGCTGTCTGGTCACGTCTTCAGCAGACAAACACGTGAAGATCTGGGACATCCTGGGAGACAAACCCACCCTGATCCACTCCAGAGACATGAAGATGGTGCGTATCTGACACACGAGCGAGCGTCTGCCGCGTGAGAGCGGCTTCATAACACGTCTCTGTCTCTCTGTCAGGGAGTTCTGTTCTGCGGCTCCTGTTGTCCAGATCTGCCCTTCGTCTATGCGTTCGGAGGACAGAAGGACGGGCTGCGCGTCTGGGACATCAGTGACGTCGCTGCAGGTGTGAATCTCAAGCATCTCGTGAGGATCTGTGTGTGTGTGTGTTTAACTGTAATCTGTCATATCTCCAGTCACGGAGGCTTTCGGCAGCCGGGAACGTTTGGTGGTGAATACAGTATCCGGAGCGTCCGGCAGTGTCATGGACATCTCATAACCACCAGCACTATGTGAGACTGAATCATCGACGGACAGAAGACGGAGAAATCCTGGATCAGTGCTTCATAATGAATAATATAAATAGCATCTGTCAATATACTGAACAGAGTTATCTTCTGATGTATATGTGCTGATGTCAGAACTCTGCTCTCTTTTACAAATGTTTCCATATTTTCTCAGTTTTCTCCATATTTCTTCTTTTTTAGGAAGTGTATAAATAATTATCGTAATTATGATAAATAATTTCCTATATAAAACTATGGAACCCAAGGCATTTGGCTTTCTCTGTATTTCAGAATTATTTCTGTCAACATTTAACGATTCCTAACTAATCAGTTGTGAAAAACAAACGCTTTAATGATTTCATAAATTATTGTTTATCTCTGGCAGTGTTTCGCTGCCCTCCAGTGGCGCATGGCGGTATTGCTGGTTTTGATAAGTTTTTGTTTTTTGTTTGCCCCTTTAAAATATTATATTTCACGATTGTTTGTGAAAATCAATTGGCTTCTTGATTTCGTATTAAACTAATGATTACATTTTATTTTATCCATGACTTTATTTGTTCCTTGATAAAACTATATCTATGGCGGGGTTTTGCTGCCCTATAGTGGCGCATTGCTGTACTGATTGTTTTTTTTTTCCCTTAAAATATTATCTTTCATAAATGTTGATTAAAAACTATTTGGCTTCATTATTTTACTTCATCCTAATAAATACATTTTATATAATCCATGATTTTATGAACAAAACGATATCTCTGGCAGTGTTTCGTTGCCCTCCAGTGGCGGATGGCGGTACTGCTGCTGTTGATATTTTTTTTTTTTTGCCCATTTAAAATATTATCGTTCATAAATGTTAGTGAAAACGAATTGGTTTTTTGATTGATTTAATCCTAATTCTCTGGGATAGTCCATGAAATATAGTAATTTTGGGAAAGTAGAACCGCAACTAGATATTTTTGCCGCCAGAGGGCGCCCCATGCATTGCAAAGTTGATACTTTATAAAAGATGTATAACAATAATGAATACCACATAGCTTAAAGAAAGAAAAATATTTACATTTCATTAAGTCACAGTGGATTCTAGTTTTATTACAAATATATATATTTAATTTTTCTAAAGGTGGTTTGTAACACGTGGGCGGCGAAGGACTGCAAGATGACAATTTATTTTATCTGTAAATAATTAATATTATTTATTTATCTTATTTTATTATTGTATTTATTTTGCCTGTTTTTACTATGACTATGTTTTTTAATGAAAACTAATTCAAAATAATTTATGTTAATGTTTACCATATCAACTGAATGACATGAATGATATCTTTTTATTTTCTTAGTATAGTATAACGCATTCTAAAAAAATTGTGAAGTCATTAATTTGGTTAAAACCTATTTAATAGATAGTTTACTTGGGTAAAGCAAGTTTATATAGCAAATTTCATACACAATTTAAAGTGCTATACATAAAGAGGAGTTTAAATTAATTAACAGGAGCATAACAACTCAAATGAACAATGCATAAAGAAAAATCGTAATTTAAAATTTATTAAGAAGGGAAATGATGTCAAAAAAAATTATTAAACTATATTAAAAACAAATAGTAAAGGAATAGAAGAATACATGTACAAGGTTATACAGTGTTTAATGGGGGGGGGGGGGGTATTGAAAACACACAAAATTGTAGACACTCTCTGAAAAAACTACATTTCCCATAAAAAACTATTTGGAACACACGATGACGTTTTTTACCGGAAGACTTGTACGCATGCTCTATCGACCTCAACGCGAGGAGCAGGGACCGGGCCACGGCGCAAACCGCATTAATAAAACGAGATGGCTGGATTACCCCGCAGGATTATTAAGGTTTAATTCCCGTAATGTTTGTCTTGTGCGTTCCGTTGCGGTATATGTGTGCGTTGCGAAAGCAATGCGTTAAAAATGAAAGAAAACGGCACGTGCTGCTGCTGTTGGCCCGAGCTCGCGCTGCAGCAGGGAGGCTCCCTTGCGCTCACTGTTTTAATCATGCACATTGCATAAAATATATGGGAATAGTCTTCATAGAAAGAGTGACAGAGCAGTGGCATCAGAGCTTTCTGGATTGTAAGCGAGCAGCGATCACGCACGCGCTGCTCTGGCAAACACTGGAAATGTTTTAGCAGAATATTCCGTGCAAAGAGAGTTTGCATGCAAATAGGAAATGAATTTAACCTTTTTGAAGGAGTGTGTGTCGTAAATATGTTGTTAGTAAAATTTAACCATTTGTTTGCGTTTTGTTCACACGATTCTAATCTTGCATTACAGAAATTTATTTGTCAGTGAGTCTGATCCACACTGCATCTTATTCTGGCCAAGAACCGCCCACTTAAACAGGAGAACGTCATCTGATAGACAGTTAAACAGACCAATCACAGTTCACTTACACAGTCACGTGCCATTTTGGCTTTGGTTTATCTTTAATGGATTAAGACCCTAATTATCTGATTTACACCAATCTAATATTGTAAATAACAGACTGGTGTAAATCAAATAATTGTCATCACATAAAATGACAGGAATCTCCATATTCCAATTGTGAAAAGTATACATAATGTCTTTGTGCCCTTTGACCATTTTTTAAAGCATTTTATGGACAAGCTTTATCAAAAGTATTCAGTGCAGCTGCGGGTACTTTCTAAATAGATTTTGTTCACATGCAACTGAAAACGAATAGAGTTCATCAATATCATTACTTTTTTTATTCATGCATTTGGCAGATGTTTTTTGTTATCTGAAGCGACTTGCATGGCATTCAGGGTTTACATGTGATCAGTTCATGCATTCGAACCCATGACTTTGGCGTTGTGTTTCACACGTGAGTGTTTTGACAGGAGACGCAGCGCTTGTTGGCCGAGCCTGTGCCTGGAATCAGAGCGGAGCCTGATGAAGGAAACGCTCGGTACTTCCATGTGGTGATCGCTGGGCCGCAGGATTCACCCTTTGAGGGCGGGACGTTCAAACTGGAGCTGTTCCTCCCAGAAGAGTATCCCATGGCTGCTCCCAAGGTCCGATTCATGACCAAAATCTACCATCCAAATGTGGACAAACTGGGCAGGATCTGTCTGGACATCCTGAAAGGTAATTATAGTGTTTGTAAAACCTGACATATGAAATAATAGTCAGATTATTTGGAAGTTTATTTAAATTTGCATGTTTTGTATATATCATATTTGATATATTAGGATTTGATGGTGTATATAATATGATTCAGTGAGAATATAGAGGGAAAACAGCTCAATTTTAGTTTGTAATGTAAATAACTGAGATCTACAGTACAGCTGATACTTACAGCAGATATTAACTTGATCAAAACATATGCAATGCAATCCAATTGTGATTGAGAGATGAAGAAATATAGGCTCCTCAGAAGATGTGAGATGTTTTGGAGGGTTGGGAAGATCAGTGAAAGTAAAGCTTCTGGAAACAAACGCTTCTCAAAATATCCTGGTGATCAGATTTGAGACGCACAGATTTTTCTAAAAAACGATGGAAGGAGAATCAAGTAAAGCAGAGCAATAAGTGTTCATTTGGAAATATTAGTTCAGTTATTCTGATGTTTCCTTGATAAAATCAGTCGAGATTTGTCATCCAAAAGACAAGTGAGTCTGAAGGTGCATGTTCATACAGTTATACTAAAATAACTTTTACGTGTTTAAAAGTGACCAATCAGATGAAAGAAGGCATGCAGTACATTATGTGCAACAGGTTTAACAGCAAAGTTTTGATCATGCTTGCTGATCATCTCGAGAGCTTTATGTGCCAAATACAATCCTGTAGGCTTTATAGGGCTCATGGTCCCATGTCTGTCTCTTCTCTCTTGTAGATAAATGGTCTCCGGCTCTTCAGATCCGTACAGTGCTGCTCTCTATCCAGGCTTTACTAAGCGCTCCGAACCCTGATGACCCGCTGGCTAACGATGTCGCTGAACAGTGGAAGAGCAACGAGGTTCAAGCCATTGAAACAGGTGAGACCTTCTCATCAGCACTAGCTAGACGTTTATGTTGTTGTGTAATTACTTGTACTTGTTTGGAAGAAATTATTATTTATTGTTATTATCCATGTAATGATTTTTCATCACGAGGCGAAGATGAGTAAGAATATCTCATTTATTTCATTTCAACATCCTTACGTGTTTTAAGTAGTGCTGGGTAACAATTAATTGCGATTATCCACATCCATTTTGTACATAATATATGTCTGTGTATTGTTAATATTTTATTATGTATATATAAAGACACACACATACAACAGTTTGTATGTACAATAGTTTTACATTCATATAAAATATATATAAATATAAACATAAGTTTTCTTAAATATATACATGCATGTGTGTGTGTGTGTGTGTGTTTATATATACATAATAAATTATATTTATTTACTTTTAATTTGGATGCGATTAATCAATGCCCATCACAAATTTTTAGTTTCTTTAAAAGATTATTTTTCATTTTGATGAATACCATAGTCACAAAGCAAGATGCATTCAATTTAAACCAACTTTGATGTATTTGCTGCAGATTTACATTCACATTTATCTTCAAAAGCTTTAAAAAAATTCCTCCTTACAATAGATGTTTTTGTTTTTGTTGTATTTATTTATTTTTAAACTTGCATTCCTGAGTTTTATTTCCACCATATTATATTTATTCAGAAAGAAATGTAATTGCAATATTTTCTCACAGTTCAATCTTTTTTTTCTTCAAGTTTCTATCTCTCAAAATTGTAAAAGCAAAGCCAGATAATATTCCAATTACTGTTTTTTTTGTTTTGTTTTTTGTGGAAAAGGGCTTCTAAATAAAAACACAGGTTTAGCTCAATTCACTCAGTAATCAAAAGGAAATAATTATGATTTATTTATTTTTTTCATTTTTGCAATTCCAGTTTTTCTGATTCTCATTACTGTTTTATGAGATCCACCCAAATCAAATCAAAATGATCTTAATTAATGTCCTGGAGGGTGTTTTTCTCTCTCTCACAGCCCGAACATGGACCAGGCTTTATGCTGGCAACAACATTGAAGTTTAGAAGAAGGAAGCGGTGGCATCACGTGAGAGAAGTGGAACAGTCTCCTCCTGTCTTCTTTTGCATTTAAAGGACACTTTCTCAGACAAATTAAAACAGCAAGCGCAAAAAAAAAATTAGATTCAAAAACAACTACTGCAGCCCTTTGGGTGAGTGTCGGTGTGTTCCTGGTCAGAGCTAATGTTCGCTCCACTATATGATCCCTCTGCTTCTGGGTTCGGCCAGGAAATGACATGTAGTGATGGCCTGGGTTTCCCAGCTTCCCTTGCGTGGTCACTACACTGGACCCTGTCAGAATGTGTAGTACAGTCTCTATTACAGTCAATAGGGCAGTGGATTTCACTGCAAACTGATTGTAAGCTCCCGGCCCTGCATCCAGGTGGATGGTTCATTTTTGTTAATTCATTTTTATGTTTCAGGGTGTAGAGGGAGGGCCTATTAAACGTGGGATGCATACATGCTGCTTTTCGGTCGGGGACAAAATGATGTGAATTTTTTTCCTTTTCCTTCCTGTGAAACTCAGTTCATTAAACGCATGTGGCGAACCCGTCTATATCATTGCTTATCTGACAGAACCTGCTCTGACATTGTTTTATTCCAAACGAAACATGTGTTAGTGTGCGTGTAAAGGTTTGTGTTTCGGCTGGAGTGGAATCTGTATACTTGTCTGGGAAAATTAAATCTGTAAATGTTCAGTTTTAGTAAAAATATTTTTTGTTATGTTATTTGGTTTGTTCTCTTTATTTCTAAAGGTTTTTTTTACATTTTCTAATCTGATTGTTATGATAGCTTGTAACTGCCACGGAACTTTAAAAAAAAAGGTAGCAGTGAACTTAATCTCAACCTTTTTTCTCAAAATTCCGCATTTCACAGTTTTGCCTTTTTTTTTTTTTTTTTTTTTTTTTTATTATTTTTATTTTGACACTTTTCTTGAAATTCTGAGTTTATATATCACCATTTTAGTCCCCCCCCCCCCCAAAAAAAAAGTAAGTACAATATATACTGCACAAAACACTTGTTTTTTTCCCCCATTTTTCTTGAGCTGAACTTAAAGAACTAAGACATTTATCTATGTACACATGAGGCCTATTTCACTCAAATATTCAGATTTGTGTGAATAAATCTTAGTTCTTTACAAATCTGTCTAAATCTATGTTAATGAGCACTTCTCCTTTGCCATTGAAAATCCATCCACCTCACAGGTGTGCCCGAAATAAAAGGCCACTCTAAAATGTGCAGTTCTACTGTATTGTACCTTATAGTATACGAAAACCAGTCAGTGTATTTAGATGGTCTAACACATGGACAATTGCTGTTTTTTTTTTTTTTTTTTTGGTCAATTAAGAGCAAAATCTTATGTATGTAATTAAAAATGAACGTAAGGTGCATCCACTCAGCTGCTCAAGTTTATTAAAATATAGGCTTCATATATTTTGTTTAATACAAATGACTTTCCTTCATTTGAAATTAATAATTTTGGGCTTTAAATTAAGAGTCAGTTCTCCAGTACATTATATGAAGTGTGTTCTGTCTCTCTTAAATGGGACTTTCTCAGACTTTCGCTTTATTTGAGCCACAGTGACCTCTGACAGAGCTTCATTGCTGGGTTTATAAATCAAGCTGTCTGAGAACCGCAGGACGGTGGCTCTTATCTCTCTTCTGTTCCACATGACTCGGTTCTTCTACCAAACACACATTATATAACTCTGAGTAGCAGAGCTGCAAGTTATTTCTGACTTCCACATTTCTCCGTCCTGCATGTTTGTGTGTGTCTGCTGCCCGTTTATAGCCATCGAGAGCAATCAAAACACTCTCTTGTTTGTGTTTTCTCATATCTAATGAGCTGTTTATTATGTCTGCAGTGTCTGAATGGCTACCATTACGCCGTTTCTATAGACCTTGGGAGCATAGCTTGTAATAATGTCAGAGTGTTTGTATATGTGCACGAACAGAACTGATTACTGTTTACAATTTAACGCTGACATATGAGTATTTTCTGAGCAGTAAATGTTCATATTCATTATGAAGTTACTGATTCTACAAAAACAAGATGGTTACTCGTGCAGCTCAATAAATGTGAATTAAAAGTCACGTTCAGTGAGTGTGTGGCAGCTGTTGCTCCGATCAGATCCTTGTAATCTCATTAACGCCGTGAACAGATTCACACTTCTCTGTTCTGTCTCAAAATCTGTTGAGCGCATGGCAAACATTTATTTCCATTGTGCTGTTGTCTGATTAATGTGCTTAACGAGTTTGGCCCATGTTGAGTTGAGGTTGTTTTCTACGTCAGCATGACACATGTTAGCGTTAGGCTAATGCAACAGATTTTAGAGCATTCCTCACTAATCAGATGTCTGTAATTCACTCATTAAAGACATGACGACTGCAGGCATGTGTGGTGATCCCTGTCTTAGGTTAATAAATCCACCCAAGAAAACATTTTTCTCTATAATTTTGATGAAAATATTATAGGGGAAGTTATCCCAGTAACTATTTGGTTTGAATTCAAATGTCCAATTACACTAATGATTTTACAAGTAAACCTACCTTGAAAATAGTCTTTGAGTGTTTATCGTTAAAACTGTTTCTTCATCTTGTTTGCACAGTGATAACAGAAAAAATGCTGTCAGATTCTTTTGTTGTCAAAGTTAAACAATGTTATCATCGTAATTCAATCAGATCAGTATCTATGCCAAAGTCCAGCATTCCAGGTTGTCTTTAACAGCACTACATTAATGAAAAATGTACAAATGATATTACCATGGTATTACTTAATTTTTATTTATTTACACTATTTAATTTACATGAATGCACTGCTGTATAGGCTACTGGATGGTATACAGTATTTATTTACATTTATACATCTATTTTCTAGATTATGTAAATGTTAGAGAACCCTTAAAGAAACGTTAATTATGCATTAATAACGATTCATTTTGCAAACATTTCAGGAATGTCAAGAATTCACACAAAATTAATAGTAATATAAAAAAACCTAATCAAACATCCAACTAAACGTTTCATAGACATAAACATTTTGAAAACGTTGTTAAGAACCAGATAGCTAACATTGAACAAACGTTCTATTAACGTTACTGTAAGAACGTATATTCATAATCTTGTTTGATTAATCTTGCCAGAACTGATTTGTGTTTGTAATCAACGGATGTGTCTATGGATAATGTCTACAGTGAATTATCTGATGCTCAAAGTACGCGTCTTGTCTAAACAACTAATTTATTTAGGCCTATTAACATTAATGTTGTTAATTAACTTTAATGTTAATATATAAATATTTGCGAATAGTAAAAGCTAAGGCAAATTATGTCATAACGTACGTTACCTGCAGGCCATGCAGTAATGCGGTAACGGAGGAGTGCGAGCGCAGTTCACGGATTCGTCTGATGGAGGTCTCGAGCGCAGCGGCCGGTGTTTACAAATCCTACTACGGCCAAGATGTCGCTCATGCATATTAATTAGTGTGTGATGACGTCGAGGAATTGCCTTCCAATGGTGAACGCTATTGATTAATATATGATGACGTGATCTGGTAACGTTCCAATGCTGACGGTTTATCATGAATATTAAGTACCAATCCGTCAACATACTAGCGTTAGTAATTTCGTACCCGGCCCACCGCACACGTATGTATATATACCGGGAGAAACCGAGATATTTTGCCCTGGGAATGGACAGAGGTGTGCAGACTTGTCGTTAGAGATTCGAACTGGCTGGACTAAACGCGGAGGAATGATTTAAATTGGATTTAAAACCAACGCAAAACCGTAAACTCGGTCCAGCCCGGTACTGGACCGCTTCTCGCCGTCGGTGGTGACTCACGGAGCTCGGGCCGTTCACGGAGCATTGCTGACCGGTCGGATAAATCCACGGAAGGACTGACGGGATTCCAGCATGAAGTTCAAACCGAACCAGACGCGGACGTACGACCGGGAAGGATTCAAGCGGCGGGCGGCGTGTCTGTGCTTCAAGAACGAACGGGAGGATGAGGTACGGAGATATTAACGTCGTTAACTAAACCAGACATGATGCTCGGATGATCAATCGGTGTCTCAACACGCACTGACATTTTCACCTGTGGTCCAGCCAGAATATATCTGCACATACAGATATTTGAAGTGTAAATATGAATATATATATATAAGAGCTATCAATCAGGTGTTAGTATGATGTCATGTGATGTGTCATATAGTACATCAGTTCTGAGTTTCATCATGAATGGACACGTAAATGCATAGACTGATGATATGACTTGGAAATTTGCAATGCATCTGGATACAATACATACACAAAACAAATAATGCACTGTACAGACACACCAGACAATGCACGGATTACATCTGGAGTGCTAAAAAATATCTGGAGTGTTCTTAGAAAGTGAAGTTTTTGCAGCACGCACTGCTCAGATCAATGCACAGTGTAATCTAGAGCACATCTGTTCATTTAATTCTCATCCAGGGCTGTAATCTCTGTCACACAGCACTACTCTGGCCAAAATCCCATTGATCCTCATTAGTCAAGTAAACCTATTTCAGCTATATATTAACCCATTAGAAAACTCTATCTATCTATATCTATCTATCTATCTATCTATCTATCTTGTCATTGCACACATGTTCATCCCCTGTCACCCATGATGACTTAAAGGCACTTTAGACTGTCGGTCACTGGGCCTCTGTAGTGCAGTTATGCAATAAAAGCACGTCAGACTGCAGCTCTCGGAAACTCCTTGTGTTAATGCATGTATACAGCTGCACCAGCTTCCTCCACTTCTGACAAAGGACTGTCATGAAAAGTCATAAGACTGAAAGGCATATAACCCCCAGTGGTACCTTTTAAAAACATTTAAAAAACAATACAAAAAACATGAGATATTAACTCATTTTTGGATTTTTGTTGTTGTAAAGGTTTGTTGCTGAATATCTTGAATCAGCTCCAAAGAGAGCTGCTTTTTAAGTGTCTAATGTGTGATTAATATGAATAGAGACAATAAAAGAGTGCAATTATCTTGTGGACAACCAGTAAAGCCTTGAGTTCATCTTGTAAATAATTAATCACACCATAAACTTGAAGATATGTGTGCGTTGATGCACTCTAGTGAATTTTGTGCTTAAGGGAATAGTTCATCAAAAAAATTAAAATATCTGAAAATGTGTTGACTGTTGGAGATACAGATGAGTTTGCTTCTTCATGGTAACAGATTAAGAGAAATCTAGCATTTCATCACTTGCTCACCGGTGGATCCTCAGCAGTGAATATGTGCCATTAAAATGAGAGCCCAAACAGCTGATAAAAACATCGCAATAATCCAAACATCTCCAGTCCATCAGTTGACAAAAAATTAAGAAACAAATCTATCATCAAGACTTCAAACTGTTGCTTCTGGCTAACATGTGAGTCCATAATGTTGCTTCCTCCAGTGAAAAAGTAATCTGGTCCGAATCAGGAGAGAAATATGCATCAAGCACAGTTTACAAGCCAAAACGGTTTTGAGTCGAGAGACTTTTTCACTGGAGGAAGCATTGTTATTAATTATGGACTCGTTCATTTGGCCAGAAGTAATGGTTTGAAGTTAAAAACACCTTAATGATGGACTTGTTTCTTAGAAAACACGCTGCTTTTAACTTTTTAAGACATTAACTGATGGACTGGAGTGGATAACTTGTGGATTATTGTGATGCTTTTATCAGACTCTCATTTTGATGGCACCCATTCACTGCAGAGGATCCATTGCTGAGAAAGTGATGCAATGCTGAATTTCTCTAAATCTGATGAAGAAAAAAAACTCAATTGCATCATCGATGGCTTGAAGGTGAGGACATTTTGAGCAAATTTAAATTTTCGGGTGAAAGTTGATTCCTTTCAAGTGGCCAATTCAGAGGTTTCTGCTTTTCCAATAATCCTTCATTCTGTCACTTCCTTGTATCCAAGTAACCAAAGAGAAGAATCTGAGTTGTTGGAGCTGTCTTGTGGGATTGCTGGTGTAAATCTGGAGTTGCTTCATATCCACTCTGTAGTCTACGCTCGCTCATGCCTGCTGATCTCAGAGCAGCTCTACAAACAGCCCTGGCACTGCATGCCAGCTCCAGACTGATCCACAGTCAGTGCATGTCTGTGTAAGTGAGGGGGAACTCATCTGAAATGGCTGCCCTTTGTGTCGGAGTGAAAGAGGGTGAGCAGGGGGCAGAGGATCAGCGATCGCATGAGTCAAAATCCCTCCCATTCAGTACACTTCATAGACTCAGTCTCTCGCCACAAGGAGAGACAGACAGTGTGTTAGCGGAATTTAAACCTCATCCTAGTGATTTGTCTTGTGTGAAAGCTAGCAGTTGTCAAATGATTGTTTTCATTTGAGAAATTAGTTTAGGACTTTCATAAAATTATTGCACATTCATGTAAGCATAACTTAAGAAAACATCAACTCATGTGCAAGTGTATCTTTCTACATAATATACAAAAAAACTCCTAAAGGGATAATTCATCCAAAAAAGATAATTATGTGATTATTTTCTCAAATTGTTTCAAACTTGTATGAATTTCTTTCCTCTGTTAAACAAAATTTACGATATTTTAAAGGATGTGTGTAACCAAACTTGCTGGTAGCCATTGACTTCCATCGTGTATATAACTATTTGGTTTAAGAACATTCTTCAGAATATCTTCCTTTGTGTTGAACAGAAGAAATAAATTCATAGGTTTGGAATACATTTTTTTTGAGATTAACTATCCATTTAAGAGGCTTCTCTCAAATTCCTAATGTTAATGTGTTTCTATGTTTTTCTGTAATTAACAAAAATGCTGTGTGTTGTACCTTACGCCATTTAGCATCATGTTTATTATTGAACGCAGTGATGTTTTTTTCTCCAGAATCTGAGTTATTGTAAACATACCGCAGATTTAGAATAACTGTGACATTTCACTGAATAGTCACATCCATACACACTCAAGAATGATTTCAACCACATTGTTCACTGTAGTCACCTGACTTTTATTGCGTGATATCTTGTCTGGGTCTGTTTGTGGTGTGGTGGTTAAGGCTGGTTAGTTCAAATGAAATGCACTGGTGTGTCCTTCCTTAAACAGGACACTTAACCTCGGGGTTGCTCCAGCGGGTTTGTCCGGGTTTGTTCATGGTGCTGTGCTGCGGTGACATTGAGTGGAAGTCACAGAAACCGGAAAACTCTGGTCCTGTCATGTGTCATGTCTCTTCATGTCAACATGAAATGACATTCACAATCCATTTAACTGCAGCAATGTGATGAATTTCTGAAAAAAAAAAACTTGATTATCTCATGAATCAATAGATCATAAAAGGTAGATTATAATTTCATCTATGAAGGGGAAAATGTGGAGAAAAAAAACAATTATTATATTAATATGTATGTTGTAATTGTTTAATTAATAAATATGATTCATTAAAAAATATCAACTGTATATTATTTAAATAATGAGTTATATGTGCAACACGATTTCTGTTTTATCGATTTTTGCTGACTTCATGTAAAAAGTTAGAATTAAGTTAGAGATTTAAATGAGAAAAAAAAAATAATTTAAAAATTTACTTAATTGTCATAAAATAATGTTATAAATAGTAATGCAAATATATAATGCACTTACATCTGGCTTTGTGTCTGCATGTGTATATCAGTCTAGAATAACTTTTATTATTACTTGTTTATTTATTTTTGGTTAGTTATTGCAGACTGATTTTTACATCCATGCAATAAGATACAAAACCCTTCAATTTTGAATCCTGGGGCCGGTTGCATAAAAGGTTAAGAGTAGTCTTAAAAGTAGTCTGCAAATTTTTTTTCTTATTCAGTTACATAAAAGCGTAGATTAATCCAAGTTGAATTTAAAAATAAGATTGATTTCACTTTGTCTAACTGCTAGCTGGTCAAACTTGTACTTAAGACATTGACTAAACAAGAAGGCTAAGTTTATGCAACTGACCCCTGATCACACCATTTCAGAGTTTATTTTGCAATAATGATTGGTTGACTCTTCATTATCCTTGTTTTATCCTTGTTGTTTTGGGGTTAATTATGATATGCATGTGTTTTCATGAGATTCGGCAGGGTGGAATTATGGGTCTGTAAATTACAGGTTGTGTTTGAGTGATTCTCAAACCTGTTTGTATAAGACGTTTCATTGTCATGTATTTTCTTGAACTGTATGGCACTGTACTTCATCACTGAGTGAGAACACACTGGATATAATTTTGTTGATTGAGTGGTTGAAAATAAGCTCTTTTGTCATGTGTGAACGGCCCTGGTTATCTGTGGGAAACCACCAGAATGTGTTTCAAGAAAACGACTGTTTAAGGAGAATTGCATGTAAACAGAAGAATCGTGAGAGTGTTTTGAGCACAAAACCTTAAGATGCCACATATAAATTCAAATCCTGTGTACAGAAAGCTTTCTTTTGTGCTTTCACCATGATTTGTGGTTGTGGTTTGCTCTCTTTAAGCAGGTGACCCGTTTCTCGTGGTTAGCTATGCAGCAAGTCGTAAAAAATAACCTCAGTCTGGCCCAGAACAAGCCAGGTGACAGAAAGTGTCATGAACTTGACTGATGCACGTAATGTCACAATGCCACCAGCATCAATCCCACAATCCTCTTAGTGTGGGTCACACCTGAGGGCCGTTCTGTGGCTGGAGGATTAGCCAATCAGAGATCAAGATGTAGCATCACAATTGCGTGTTCCTGTAGCTCAATTGGTAGAGCATTGTGCTATCAAGCGTAAGGTTAGGGGTTCGATTCCCCGGGAACGCATGATAGGTAAAAATTGATAGCCTGAATGCAGTGTAAGTCGCTTTGGATAAAAGTGTCTGCTAAATGTATACATTTAATTTAATTTAATTTTAATTGCACTGTCAGAAGTTACTCACACCAGGGTTATTATTAATATCTGGAACTATTCAACATGTTTAAACTACTAAACTAAACTATTAAACTATTAGTTTAACTACTAAAACTATTAAACTCAGGAAAGCAATGCAAACATTGTTGATTAATTTGTGCTGTCTTTACTTGTAATTAATTTAATGTGATGTATACCCTTCTAATGCTCTGTAATATATTTTGTTTGTATTGTATTCCTGCTCATTTCTGAAAAGGTGATCAAACCAGGGTCATTATCATTAACTAAAAAGTAAAAACCATACAAAAGTTTAATTTGAAATCAAATTAACTTAACTGAAATCAAATAAAGCCTTAAACTTACTTTATTCCAGCCTTTAGTGCAAGGAAACATTCTAATATTCATTTAGTTTAACTTATTTATAAAAATAACTAATTAAATACTTTTTTAAAAATGATTTTATATATATATATATATATATATATATATATATAGACATAAAAAAGAATAAAGATGACACAAAAAAATTACTAAAATTAAAATGATAATATATTTAATGTTTAAAAAATATATTAATAAAATATAAAAATAAGAACTAATCCAAAATAATAATTAACACTTATGTTATGTATATAAAACAACACTGAGCCAGACTCCAAAGTATTACATATTCAAATTCAAGTACAAATACAGTAGGCTTGTGTGCAATCCTTAGTTATTTTACCACAAAATTTGCGTCAAAATAATTTTCATTAAACCCAATAAATGACTGTAGACAGAGATTGGTGTGTTTAGATGAAGGATCTGTGATAAACCACTAATAAATCACAATAATCCTGTGCTATAACCACTGCCATTCATCCAGGCTACGGTGAAAAGTTCTGCTTTTCTGATGCAGAAGTGTGAAAAAGGCCTACTGCATGACAGCAGGGAATGTGTTTACAGTAAAGCACTTACAATGGAAACTACAGGCTTTAAAAGCAGACATCTTCTTGCCATCTATCCCACAGTTCTCTGGGACTGAAATCAGTTCTGTGCTGGTTTCTGCAGGTGCTGTTGGTCAGCAGCAGTCGAAACCCGGATCAGTGGATCGTTCCTGGTGGAGGAATGGAGCCGGAGGAGGAGCCGTGTGGAGCTGCTGTACGGGAGGTCTTCGAGGAGGTGCCACATTGTCATTTTACATCATTTCTAGCAGTCAGGGTGTTATTTAACTGACTTTGGATTGTTGTGGATTTGATCTCTATCTCTCTCTCTCTCCCTCAGGCCGGAGTGAAGGGTAAATTAGGACGTTTGCTCGGTGTGTTTGAGGTAAGGCGCTTCTCTCTCTCCTGATTGGATGCTTGAGACGCCTGAATAGATGTAGAATGAGATGAGGCGATTACAGTCCCTCATACTGAAAGAGTTTATTTTTCAACAACAGCAGAACCAGGACCGGAAACACCGGACGTACGTGTATGTGCTGACGGTCACAGAGACGTTGGATGCCTGGGAGGACTCGGTCAATATTGGTGAGTTTGTGTGTGTTTGTGTGCTGCTTCTTTTTTGCTGATTTGAAGGTATTTAGCCCTCACGGTCCCATGATTGTTCAGCTGTTTCCTGACTGCATGTATATTATACACACACATACACACACACACACACAAACACACTGGTTCCATGCTGTGGAGTCTATAAATCTGAGATCACATGTGAAAATGTATCTATTAGCATTTGTTTTAAAATTATTATTATTATTTTTATTTAATTTACTTCATATATGTATTGCAATAATATAAACAGGATCTATAGGATATACAGCATACATTTTTCAGCTGCCTTCTTATACCCCATAATTAAAATTTAATTCTGTTCAGTTGATTTTGTTAAACTATATCTTTATTGTAAAACTATGAAAGAAAACAAGAAAATATACAGACATATTTAATGAGCTCATTCTTTCCCTGCTCCCTTAGTTTAATTTTATTTTACAATTTAATTGAAAACATATCATTGCAAAAATGTGAAAGAACATCCCTCGTCAAAATAAAACTAAATATACATATATTTTTAACTGCTTTCCCATCCTTTCCTGCTCCCTAAAAATAAATTAATCTTTAAAAAATATTTTTTTACATTTAATTTAAATAATATCTTAATTGCAAAAATATAAAGGATAACAAAATGTACACTCATCCTTATCGTTATTATAAAAATATGAAATATTAGAATAAAAATCTCAAAAACCTTATGTGCATATATTTTAACTCCCTTCCTATCCAAACCAAATTTAAATATTTTATTTTATTTTATTTTAACCATATCTTTATTTCAAACATATGAATGAAAAAAAAATAAAGTTACACATTATTTTTTTTATTTTCCAATCCTCCCCTTTAAACTCAATTAAAAATTCTAATTCCAAAACATGAAAGATAAAAGGAAAATCTCCCAAAATATTCTTTATTATTTTTTAATCCATTTTATTATTCAGTTTTATTTAATTTAATTTTAAAACATATTTAATTTAATAATAAAACACCCCACAATAAGACCCCACAATATATGAATTCATAATGTTGTAATATCTACAGTCTTTGCAGTGTATTTTGCTCATGCTGCAGTTTTTGTCCCGTAGGCCGGAAGCGCGAGTGGTTTCCCATCGATGAGGCCATCGAGGTCCTTCAGAGCCACAAACCCGTTCACGCTGACTACCTGAGACGCCTGCGGATCAATCGCTCATCCACCACCACCAACGGAAACCTCCTCCTGCCCCAAACATCTCCCAGCACCCTCACACCGCTCTACAGCGCTCCGGCGTCAGCCGCACGCAGATAGGATACACACACACTCCGTACAACACACACATGTCTACATGAACCACCCACACACATCTCCAGGGCTTTTATGACCCTCACAACACCTCATGGGCACCTTTGGGACGTTCTTTAGAAGGACAAACCAAAGACGTGTGGGATTTCCAGTGAAGAATGCCTTAACCATTTAGTTTTTAAGTCAGTTACTGTCAGCTGATAGGTTTTAGTTGTTGTAATGGAATAATAATTATTGACCAGCTTTATATAGCAGTTACATGGAAGTGCACTTCCATTATTCCTCCATCACACTCACCCACAGAGCTCGGCATTCTGGGATTGTGACGTGGGGAATGTCACTTTCATTCCACGCAGCGTTATCAGCGTTTGACCTCTGAATTCAGTCGGTTTGCGCTGTCTTGACCCCAGACTTCCCTTTAAGACTCAGACGAGCCCTTTAAAAGCCCCCTTCACTGCTGCTCCTGAACGGATAACTGGATTCCTGAACGCATCAGAGATTCCGGTCGATGAGATTCCCGGGAATTAGATGAAGAGCAGGAGGGTCGTAATCTCATTTTATGCTTTGATTAAAAAACAAACGTTTGTAAATTTACTGAAAGACTGAAGATGACAAATGATGTATGATGGTTTTTAACTACAATGCAAATGTATTAATCTTTTCTGCTCTTAACTCTTTCTATGAGGTCTTTCTTTAGTTGATTTTGAAAAGAACAGAACTGTGAATTTTGTCAGAGAAAAGAAAGAAATGTTAACGGGTAAATCTCATGGAACTGGTCAAGAACATGCACAGGTCATATTTCTCTCTCTCTCTCTCTCTCTCTCTCTCTCTCTCTCTATATATATATAATTAAAGATAAAGTAGCCTTTTTAAAGATAATGAGAATTTTTATGACACATTTTCCTATATTGTTATTAATATAATGCACAAAGAATTGTGTTATTTAAATTATATTGTATTTATGCATTGTGGTATTATTTGTTTTACTGCCCTTAATTCATGCTTATTTAATTTTAAACAATATTTTGTATCCTATTAAAGTAATTGAAATCTAATGAGTATAACAACTAAAAATGGGAAATAAGTTCACAAAAACAAAATCTAAGGGGACACTGAAATGGGCTTCATTAAAAAATTATGTATATATCTTTATTAAGTTTAAAGATTATATATATATATATATATATATATATATATATATATATATATATATATATATATATATATATAAAGAAATAAATCATTCAAATAGGTTTAATTGTCTTTATGCAATAATATCTCTCTATTTGTATCTTTTATAGATCACTATATATAAAAAAAATCATTAAAAGTCATTAAAAAGGCTACATCAAAAAATATACAGCATATACATGAAATAGGAGCTGTAAATGTTTCATGAGATTAACCCAAATTGATCTTTGGCACCAGCAAAGCCTTGAATATCTGTCAGATGTGAGGATTGGGTGCCTTTTTCCTCTTTTAAAACTTTAACAACTCATTGTACTGTCACTGTTTTTTGTTTGAAACACTGATGAATATTTGTTGATGGCTGCTGCTCTGAATGCTGTGAGTGGGCTGATCTCAGATCTGCTGTAATGTTTGGATGTGTGAAAATGAACAGGTCAGCGCCAGTCGTTCGTTTGGATTGAGCGGATGTAAAAATAACACTTCCCTTTAGATTACATTGAGATGTGAAGTGTCAACAGCTAAACTAACTAAATGTACATTTACTAAAACATTTGGACTATGTCCTTTAATAAAACAACAGACAGGAGTGTTATGGTGAAGGTATTTGCCACACGAGATGTATGTATTTACAGTGTACTATCTCGGGTTTTCGCAGTGAATTCTGATACTTCGTGAGGCGTGAACCGTAAACTGCTTTGGGCCTCAGGAGTGTTTTGGTAGATTTACAGCTTTGTGAGTCAGACTAACTGTTTCTTACCTGTTCTGAGATGCCAACGGGTCCACAGTTTCTGTATGTTTACTGTAATCTGTACAGATGTTCATAATGGGTATTTTTTATTTGTCAATAAAGATTGTATCACAAGGAAGAAATGTGAATTGTGATTAATTATGATAACCTTTTCTGATGAATCATGGGTCAAATGCCAATTTCTAATCAGTCTGCCATCTTAAAACCTTAATGGATATGATAATAATAATAATTATTATATATATATATATATATATATATATATATATATATATATATATATATATATATATATATATATATATAATTACAACACACCAACTGATCTCACTTTTTTACTGCAGTGAGTTTAAATTGTTGAAAATGTACATCTCATTCTTGGTTTTATGCATATCTAGAAATTGTAACAAATAAAATACATATAGACATTAATGAGTTTGCCATGATTTCTAGCAAAATGCCATCAATAAAAATGTAGTGCCATATTGGTCAAGCACGGTTGTAAAGAAGAATGTTATTTGGCTTTTTAAATTGATTTGCAAAAAATGAAATATGTATTTATTATAGTTTTACTGTAGTAATATGAAATAGAAAAGCACTTTTTTAAAATAAAAAGCCAGAAGAAGAAAATTAATTCTGTGGTAGCGGAACCAAATGTCATCGAGCTGCAGCGCGCCGGAAGGCTGTGAGTGTAACACAGATTCCCGGCAGACGGACAGTTTTGCGGGGCCCATGTGGATCTGAAAGACCCGAGCGAAACAGCGGTTTAAGAATCCCTGACTCAAGCCGATCTTTCACGCTAATGCGATCTCTTTAGGTCGTCCGTGTGTGTGAACTCGTGAAGATGCTGAAGGAGGCGTCAGACGGGCAGCTTACAGCGCTTTATAACGCGGTCTCCGGTGAGTGTCACAGTAATGAGACACAGCAGATCTGGACACATCACACATTATACTGGAGATATTTCTCATAGTCACATATTGTGTTGCCATGCTCTATCGCTGAAATTAATAATCTCAAACTGAGATTAATATAGACACAGTAGAAACAAAGGATCACCCTTTCAGTCACCAGACCTGACTGATTTTAATTTACGTAAAGATACGTTTTGTTTAAAACGCTCTCAAAATAGAATGAAAAAAAAAAGATGGACCCTCTTTACACAATAATGATGGGTGTGATTTTTTTTTTTTTAAGTGTTATGTGGCAGATACTGTACTATTTTTTGATCTATATAAAAAACATTATTAATACTAATATTTATTATTTAAATTTCTAAATGTTGTGGTGGGAAAGTTAACTATAAATAATAAGTAAAAAAATAAAGTAATAACAGTAATTATTTTGTTAAAAGAATAAAACATTTCTAATACATTTTTGTTAAAAATTGTTGAAAACAGAAGTGCTGCTTGATTATTCTCATTTATATATATATATATATATATAATATATAATATATGTGTGTGTGTGTGTGTGTGTGTGTGTGTGTGTGTTTGTTTTATAAATAATAATATTTATTCATAATTTTAACATTGTTATATGTTAGGGTGATTAAAAATAGCTTGAAATTATAATTAATAAAATTAAATAAATAAAGTGCTATATAAAATGAACATAATTTATGTATTAAAATGACCTTGATCTTTTTTTTTTTTACCATACAAGGAAATACTGTTTATGCAATGGGTGTTTGCTTTGTGTCTTGGTCTCAGCTTCGGAGCAGGTTCAGTTTGAGCCGGTGGGTCGCTGGTTCGAGGCATTTCTGAAACGCAGGAGTAGAAATGTGTCTGCCTCGTTTCAAGAGCTGGAGGAAGAGGAGGAGCTGTCTGAGGAAGAGGAGGATGAGGAGCTGCAGCTGGAGGAGTATCCCATGCTGAAGACACTGGACCCCAAAGACTGGAAGGTGTGTGTAGAGATGTGTGTCTGTGTCAGAGCCGTGAGACTCTGAACTGAATGCACTGACATGCTTCTCTTGACTTTACAGAACCAAGATCACTACGCTGTTTTAGGTCTCGCACACATCCGCTACAAAGCAACTCAGAAACAGATCAAAGCTGCTCGTAAGTTTGACTTTTTGTGTGTTTCAAAATCTTTGTACAATAATGGTTAATAGTTTTTTTTGTATGTCAATTCTGCACATTAAGGCTGCTTTTATTTTATCAAAAATACTTGATCAAAATACTTTCAAAAGTATCAAAAGTGACAGTAAATACATTGACAATGTTAAAAAAGATTTATATTTCAAATAAATGCTGTTCTTTTGTTCTTTCTATTCATCATTGAATCCTGAAAATATATATTTCTAAATTAAAATATTCAACAAATTTTTAACATTGCTACTAACATTGCTACTGTATAATAATCACAAATTTTTCTTGAGCAACAAATCATCATATCAGAATGATTTCTGAAGATCATGTGACACTGAAGACTGCAGTAATGATTTACCTGCTGAAAATGTATCTTTGATCACAGGAATAAATTACATTTCAACAGATATTCACAAAGAATACTGCTATTTTAAATGTAACAATATTTACAGATTTTTTACTGCGTAATGAATGGCGCTTCGGAGAGCTCTTTAAAGTGGTAAAGAGTATTTCACAGTAACATGCAGTTGTTCTCCACAGATAAAGCCATGGTCCTCAAACATCACCCGGACAAGAGGAAAGCAGCAGGAGAGCAGATTGTGGAGGGAGATAATGATTATTTCACTTGCATAACAAAAGGTTGGGATGTTATTGCTTCATTATAAGTGAAATAAAGGGGTTTGTGCATACGAGAGGTCCTTTATGTTCTCTGGTGTGCTGCCTTCAGCAATGGAGATGCTGTCGGATCCGGTGAAGCGGAGAGCGTTTGACAGCGTGGATCCCACGTTTGACAACATGGTTCCTTCAAAAGCAGAAGGCAAAGAAAACTTCTTCGAGGTGTTTGCGCCGGTGTTTGAGAGGAACAGCAGGTAAACGCCTCACATGACTGATTCAGAGGATTCAGGTTCAGTGCTGGAGATCACACTGCTGTGTTTCTCTCAATCAGGTGGACTGTGAAAAAACACGTCCCGAGTCTGGGAAGCATGGACGCGTCTTTTGAAGATGTAGATAATTTCTATTCCTTTTGGTAAGTAAATATCAGATTTATTCATACATTTTGAGGCAAACTAATGCTGGAAGAAAAAAAAAATTTTTTTCTCTTTGTTTCTGAAGGTACAACTTTGACTCGTGGAGGGAATTTTCATATTTAGATGAAGAGGAAAAGGAAAAAGCTGAATGGTAAATAATGCTTTGTATTTTGTAAAATTTTTACTATTACTGCATGTGGTTATTAAAGGTGACAAACGAAACCATTAAAATACTAGTTGCCAATTTTTTATAGAATTTGAGTAAAAAAAAAAAGTTAATGAAACAAAATTTAACTTAAAAATTCTGAAAACCGAAAATATTCAGATGAAACTAATTCAAACTATAAAAAAATGTGTACTAAAATAAAACTTTTCTACTTTGTGCCATTTGATTTAATTCATTAAAATTTATCTGAAAACATAAACAATTTATTAAAATGAACGATTTTTGAACCTCATTAAAACTAAAAAAGAAAAGATTCAATAAAAATTACTTTTACAACAAAATTAAACTTTAATAATTGTAAAAACAGAAAATATAGAGATGAAACCAGTTCAAAATATAAAGAAATGAACACTAAAATAACACTTTTCTATTTGTAGCATTTGATTTAATAAATTAAAATTAATCTGAAAAGAGAAACAATTTATTAAAATGAACGATTTTTTAACTTCATTAAAACTAAAAAAGAAAGGATTCAGTAAAAATGACAGTGAACACAGTTAACTGATTTAAAACTATAATAGTTTCCTTTTACAATAACTCTTTCCTTTTTGTGGTGTTTGTGTGTGATTTTGCGATCAGTCGAGATGAGAGGAGGTGGATTGAGAAACAGAACCGAGCCTCTCGAGCTCAGAGAAAGAAGGAAGAGATGAACAGGATACGGACACTCGTTGGTAAGTTTGGGATGAGACACGAGGAACATGATCTCACTGTGAGCGTCTGTGTGAATGTGTGTGTGTGTGTGTGTGTGTGTGATGCAGACACGGCCTACAACTGCGACCCACGAATAAAGAAATTCAAAGAGGAGGAGAAAGCCAGGAAAGAGTCGGAGAAGAAGGCCAAAGCCGATGCGAAGAAACGAGAGCAGGAGGAGAAAGAGCGGGTCAGGATCGATCTCTCTATCTCTATCTATCATCTATCTATCTCTCTCTATCTCTCTATCTATCTATCTATCGATCTATAAATTAGAATAAATAATTATTTTGTATATTGCAAATGTAATATATTTTTTGTATTGTATTTGTTTGAAGGGGATACATTTTTTATATTGTAACTTTATTACATTGCCAATATATTGTATGTTTTAATATTTTTGGAAAGAAATTAATAACTAAAAATAAATATATATAATAAAGCTTAAGTGAAATAAAATAAAGTTTCTAGATGCCAAAGCAGTATTTGTAATTTTAATTAAGTTTAAGTTAATGTACAAATCAACCAAAATGAAATTAAAAATTAATAATAAAAAAAAAAACTACAGGAATGTCAAAAAAAGCTAATAGATATGATAATGCACAACAAATTTTATATATTTTATAGATTTTATTATGTATCATGATTGTTATATTATAATTAACATATATAATTTATATTATTAAATTATTTAAACTTTTTTTTAATGCCAGTTTATTTGCCCATCAATCAAAAGCTGTGCCTGTTTTTTTTTTATTATTGTTATTTTCTGTTAATGGAACCACATTTTCTTTTTTCCCCCAATTATCCTGTTGTGCTTTTTGACTAAACGCTGCAGTATTAGTGTTTCCACGTCACTTTTGTAAAAGAGATTTTTAATCTCAGAACGTTTTACCTGGTTAAATAAAGGACGAATAAATAAAGTATCACTTTATTATACAGTCAAGCTCTACAGGTACATAATATATATACTAATTATAGTCATTACAATGATCTTAAGTCACTTTAATCTGTGGTATATATAGTCATACGCGGCTCTCTCTCGGTTTTATGTGTGCAGGCGCGTCAGGAAGAGGAGGCAGCGGCGCGAATGCAGAGGGAGAAGGAGGAAGAGGCGGCGAGACAGGCAGCACAGCAGGCCAAGAAAGAGAAAGAAGTCCAGAAGAAAGCTATCAAGAAAGAACGGCAGAAGCTCAGGACGACCTGCAAGGCAGGAGACCCTCCACATCATCTCACACATTCAGCTCCGAGAGCTTCGCATCCTCATCTCTGTCTCTCTGCTTCTTCTCTCAGACTCACAGCTACTTCACAGACAATGAAGCCGACGGCGTCAGGATGATGGAGGAGGTGGAGAAGCTCTGCGACCGCTTGGAGCTGACCAGGTGATTATTGTGAGTTGATTCTCTGAACTCAGCTGCACGTGGGAGAAATATTGAGTTTTGGTTTGATTTGTAGTTTGCAGATGCTGAATGAAGCGCTGGCCTCGGGGAATAAAGAGCAGAGTAAAGCAGCTCTGGAGAAACAGGTGAGAAACACACACAGCGTTTGCTTTAAGCTGTAAATCTGTGCATGTATGCAAACGTTTGGGGTCTGTATGATTTTTAAAAGAAGTCCCTTGTTTTCACCAAGGCTGCATTTTTATTTGATCAAAAATACAGTTCAAATTTATTTGTCTAATATTATAAAAATGTTAGATGTTCTGTGAATATAAAGTAAAGTGTAATTTATTCCTGTAATGTAAAGCTGAATTTTCCAGTCTTCAGTGTCACATGATCTACAGAAATCATTCGGATTATTTTGACAGATAATAGATCCGATATTTTTGTGGAAACTGCTATACGTTTTATTGTTTTATTTTTAGATAAATAGAAAGTTTAAAAGAACAGCATTTATTAGAATCATAAATAATAATACTAATACTTATAATTTACCATTATCATTAATTATATAGACAAATCTTAATATTATTTTAATTTATATTAATAAATATTATAATACATACACTCTTATTATACCAAAGCATTATTACGTTACAAATAATGACAAACAAATAAATAAAGCAATAACAAATATTAAGGTAGATTTAGAATAAATTGGCAAGTAATATTAATAAAAATATTTGAATAAAATTATATTAGAATTTAAAAAAAATAAACATTATAAACATATATTAATAATATTTGTATAATACATATACAACTTAATATTTTTGTGGAAATTGTGATTTAAAAAAAAGACATACATTGTATTTTTAAGTGCAAAAGAACAGCAAAAATACCTATGATAATTATTAGTAATGAATTACAATTACTAAAATTATTTAATATAATTAGTTGTTATTATTATTATTTGGAAAACATGGTTTTTTTTTTTAGGATTACTTTGATGAATAGAAAGTTCAAAAGAACATTTATTTTTTAATTTAGATAAAAATACATCTTATAATTATTAGTAAAGATGTTACAATTACAAAAACAAATATTAAAGTAATTACTCATTTAATAATAATAATTATTAATATATATATTTTCCGATTTTTTAGCAACTTTCCTGCTGTTTGATCAATTTGCATGCATTTAAAAGAAGTCCCTGCCGAGCCCAAACTTCTGAAGGGTCCTGTAGTTGCTCTGAGGATTTGTTTCTGCGGTTGCAGGTGCAGGAGGTGAACGTTCAGATGCAGAAGGAGAAGGAGGCGGAGATGCAGGCGCAGCAGGCGTCGCGAGGGGCGGAGCACACCAGCGCAGGAGGAGGAGGAGGAGCCAATAACAGAGGCTGGAACGAGGAAGATCTGCAGCTGCTCATCAAAGCCGTCAACCTGTTTCCCGCCGGAACCAACGCCAGGTGAGTCTCCATGCAAACCATTCAGATGTTACAGTGTTCCGTGGAATCGAAGGAAGTGATTCCATGTTCCTGTGGCTCAGTGGTAGAGCATTGCATTAGCAAACAAATAAACAAACTGACTGAGGTGTGCTGTGATTGGACAGATGGGAGGTGATCGCCAGCTACATGAACCAGCACTCCAGCAGCGGCGTGAAGAGAACGGCCAAAGACGTCATCAATAAAGCTAAAACACTGCAGAAGCTGGGTACGTAACCGCGGTTTGGCTTGATAATGTACGCTAGATTGAAGTTGTACGGCTAATTTTCTCGGTTCTTGATGGCAGATCCTCACCAGAAAGACGAGATCAACCGAAAGGCCTTTGAGAAGTTCAGGAAGGAGCATTCAGTTGTTCCTCAGACGGTAGACAACGCTGCGCCATCAGAGAGATTCGATGGTAAGTCACATGATACTTGTCATGAGTATTGATAAGGTAGAATTAGAAAAAGCTTGCAAGTAAATAATAATAAATTTAAAATAAATTAATATTTTCTCAATATATACATATATACATTTTAATAAATTATTTTTTTTACATGATTTATATTACAATTCTTAATATTAATCATATTATTAATAAGTATTGTTATAATATTCATAACCCAGATTTATTTATAGATTTTACTTATTTTAATGCAAGATGATTGCCAAAGCATTGTTACACAGAACAAATAATAATATTATTAATATTAATTATAGTATTAATATTGCTTTTTAGAACTAACTTTTATAATGATGTTAGCTGGTTAATAAAGTTGAATTTCAATAAGGTGCCAAGTAATTAATAAAATAAGATCTCTCTTCTTTTTTAAAAATAATATTACTATTAATAAATTAAAAATACCTTAATTTTAATAATATTGGGGGTTATCACTTCTGTGACTCTTTTATTATAATGCAAGCTGATTAATGGGAATGAAAACAAAACTGGCTGTATTACACTTATTTGAGCAGTAAATAACACAATTATTTTATTATATAAAATAAAATGAATAATAAATACATACAAATATATTAGGGATGCACGATAATATCGGCACAACATCGGTATCGGCCGATAAAAGCTTAAAATGACAATTATCGGTATCGCCGATATGAATATTTCTGCCGATGAGCCAAACCGATATTCTCCAAGTTAAATAATTGACCTGTTTTTCAGATGTGAATGTCTGTCTACATTTGTAAAATAATAAATTGATGGTAGAATCAGTATAGAAGAGATACATGGATTTCTCTTCAGTAAAATTAAAGTTTAAATATATCAGTATATAATTGTATATATATCGATATCGGTATCGGCATCGGCCAAAATTATTTAGAAAATATCGGCATATCGAATATCGGCCAAAATCCAATATCGTGCATCCCTAAAATATATATAGATATACATTTTGTTGTTGTTTTTTTTTTTGTATTAAAATTTGATTTTTAAGAAAAACAAAATTCTGCCAGTGATTTTGGCTTATCAGCACTTTTGCTTTTTCTGTAACATGGAGAGAGCGCATGTATTTAAATTTACATTTATGCATTTAGCAGATGCTTTAATCCAAAGTGACTTTTTCAGGCAATACATTTTTTTAACCGTATGTGTGTTCCATGAGAATTGAACCCACAACCTTTTGTGTTTGCAAACACAATGAGCCACAGGAACACATGAATGGTGGCCAGGTTGGGTATTTAAAGGAAACCACTGGGCAGATTGTGGGATTTAATCACTTTCATCTGGCTACCGCAGCCATAAAAGGAGATTTCTTACCAATGCAAGATAACACAAATTCCAAATAAAAAATTTAAATGTTTTCTTAATAAATAACCAGCAAGCAAATATTTGAGAGAAGCATAACGATTAAAATGGGATTTATCGTCGTCACAAAAACAGTCCTGTTCTGAACAGTCACTCATCCAAATGTTTCCTCCAGCTGTTAGCGCCGAGTCCAACTCCTCACCCTGGACCACAGAGGAGCAGAAGCTTCTGGAGCAGGCGCTGAAGACGTTCCCGGTGAACACGCCGGAGCGCTGGGAGAAGATCTCGGACGCTGTGCCCGGACGCTCCAAGAAAGACTGCATGAAGAGATACAAGGTATGATCTTCTGCATCGAAATTCTTTGAAAACTGACAGGCTTTGTAACACACACACACACACTATAGGGTCTTTTCTTAATTCAACAGAATATTTTGGCATAATTGTTTACGTACAGCATTGCCCAAGAATTAATGTGCAGAACCATGAAATGAGCAATAACAAATATTAAAAAGGTAGAATTAGAATAAGTTGTCAATTATATATTTAGTATATATAAAATTAGTAATAATTATTATACTAACAATAAAAAACAATTATTATTAATAAAATTGTAATAACTTTATTTGTTCCGTGTAATATCCAAGTAATAATGACAAAACTTTAAATAACATATTAAGGTAGAACTGGAATAAGGTGTGAAGTAATAGTTTTCTAAATAATACAAATTATTCTCTTAATTATTATTTAAAATTCTAGAGTAATATTAAATTTACCACATTTATTTATATATTATACACTTTTACATCTGTTTAAATAATAATAAACATCTTAATTATATAAATTAATATTTAATATCATTAACATTATGTCTTTAATTCACAATCTTGCTATAATGCAAGCTGATTAATAAGGTAGAATTAAGAATGAGATGCAAAGTAATTTATTTTATAAATATCAATATTTACAAATACCGAAATTATGCTAATAAAATTTTATATAATGCAGGCTGATTAATAAACTAGAATTTTGAACAAGGTTATACATTAAGTAAATATTTTAATAATATGTAAAATCTTAATTAAAATAAGTGTAAATTTTATATCCATAACACACACATTTATTACAGTGCATGATGATTAATGTAGATTTAAATGGTGCCATGTAATTAATGAACAAAAAAAAAAAAAATGTTTAGTGTTGTTACTAACAATAACAAAAAATGAACTAAAAAAATATCTTCTTATAATAATGTGTGTAACAGCTGTCAATGTGCTTCTTCCTCTCTGTGTTTCTGCAGGAGCTGGTGGAGATGATAAAGGCTAAGAAAGCTGCCCAGGAGCAGGTCACCGCTAAAAACAAGAAATGACAAACGTGCTGCAGGGAAAGAAAACACGCGCACACACCATGGTCTTTTAACTTTATTGTGTTGTTCTTTATTTTATAATAAAATAAACATGAAAAAAGCACACATTAAATTCTCTTGTTTCCGTAACTGTTAATGCTTCACCTCCTCACGTCCGTAACCAATGCATGCCGCTGCAGATGCCGTTATAGTCCGGGAGCTGCTCGATCGGACCTGAAATCATAGGTATCTGGTTATCAGTCTGAAAGCAGCGTTTCCTGTCGCGCTGCTCTCTTTCAGGTCCTGGAGTGATGAGTTCAGGCAGGTGCGTTTAGTTATGAAGACACTCCAGGACCAGAGCTTAGAAAAAAGCAGAAATTACAGAGAAAATATGAATACTCACCAACGGCTGCTATAGCAGGAGCTTTATTAAAGATGTATTTCATACACACGTCTTTGATGGTTGTGGCGTCTATGGCCTGAGAGAAGAAGCAGCAGCATTCAGACTAAAGCCCTTGTCATCTGGACAGAAGGTCATTTCTACATTTACAGGAGTGAGTCTGTGATTTTTATTGCTGTCCGAATCCTGTTTTTCTTTCCACTAATAATAATGCAGTCATTTTAAAATATGATATACATTAATATTAGGGCTTGGAAAATTAATTTTTCCAGTCAAGAAAGTAGTTAAGCCCAATATCTACCTTATGTAAATGTAAAAAAAAAAAAAAGTTTGCATTCTTATTTCTGCTAATTTCCATATTTTATAATATCCATCATTTAAGAGAGAAAACTGAAGACAGCGCAAATGCAAGATCATTAAGCCAAAGCATGTCAGTTTTCCTATTTTTCAAGTAGTTTATATTTCTTTTCTATTCTTAAATTAATTATATTAAAGAAATTATTTTTACAGATCACAGTCCGACCTCATAACACGTTTGCAGGATCATAATTTCACTTGCCCACCTTACAAAGTTGCATGCACAAACTTTACACGAATTAATTTTACAGTCACCCCCGTGAGAAACAGTAACTGTCTCAATAAAGCAATAGATGACCAGCCGTTGAATGTGGGTCAGATATCAGGTCAAAGGTCAGCTTGTATGTTACTCACATCTATTCTGGCCTCCAGCTCGTGCAGAGGAATCCTGCGGCTGTAACACAGCATCTGCCGGCCGATGTCCTCACAGATGGGAGTGGATCCTACAGAAGAGATTGATTGGGTTTCTGCAGGTCTTAACCCTCTCAAGGCAGGCGTTGCTGATTTGCAACAGTTAAAAACTAACTACCTTATTACTCCAGATACATATTTTATGTATCTGGAGTACTAAAAACTTGTTACTAAAACTTAATTTGAGCCTGAGAGGGTTAACCTTAAATCGTCCTTTCACAAAATAAGATCTTAAATTCAAGTTAAAAGTCTTAATCAAATTTAGCATTCACTGCAAAAAAAAAATATATATGTATATATATATATCTTTATCAGTATTTTGGCTTGTACTCATGATGAATTTACTTAAGATGCAAAATCAAGAAATCTTATGAAACCTTGAGAATTTATACTTAAACTTAATTAAGAGAAAGGTTTTTATATAAGTTTTTGTTTTATCACTCCTTTGGCAGATATTTCTCTTTTTTTTATTGACAAATTCACTAAATTTTGTGTATATAATTTTCAAACTTTAAGACGTTTGCACACAAAAAAAAACAAGACAAAAACACTTTTTGCAGAAGATACATTAATAATTATTTCCATATTCTAGCTTTTCAGTTTGCGGTGTCTGTAAAATTAAAAAAAATTAAATCTTAAAATCTATTGGAATTTTTATTTACAATTGCAATTGTCTTTAAAAGGTCCTTATTTCCTTCCTAAACCCTGTTCATCGCGTGTTCCTGCTCTTACCGTCCAGGTGAAGCAGCATGTTTGTCCTCAGCAGGTTTTTGGCTCGGTTCACCTCACTTTCAGTCACACTCGTACACAGAGACATCCTAAAGAAAACCAGGTGTTAGCTGCTCATCTTTCAGCTCGACGGAAGCGCAGTGAACGTGAAGCTCTCACCACTCCAGCTGTGTGAAGCGCATCATGTCGCTGACGGTCCCTGCTTCACACACCATGTAAAGCCCCCACAGACCCGTGTCGGTGTAGCAGGTGTTGAAGGACTGGAAGCTGTGGCACAGGTTCCCCTGACACGCCATCTGTGCCAGCTTACTGGACAAGTTCTGATGGAAAACAAGGTGTGGTTAGTTTGGGATTTGGGTCTTTTTTAGTTGAATGGTTTAGTGAAAGCGCTTCCCACCATCCCGCTGCCGAGCGAGCGATCCCAGTTCCCGATGAGTGTATTGGCCACCATGAGTGGGATGGTGTCCGGATGCGACCAGCCGACGGCCTCCACAGCGATGGCTATATGAGCCAGAGGCATCTTATCATCTCGCACACGGATCTGTGAGGAATCAAGAGCACAACTCCAGGTAATTCTTCTGAAGTGGCTGTTTTACCGCTTCATTCAGCAGGTTTGATTGTGCATGTGATGAATAAAGTGAGCTCATTTTTCCAACAGAAAACTACTGCCTCGTTTGTAGTCCTGCCGTTATTTCTTTTTATTAATGAAAATAAACGTAAATAGTAAGATTTGTAAAAACTAAATTGACATAAGCACACAACTCCCTCTCTGCAACAAAATAAAACAAGAATTTGAGCCTGGTTTTATATAGTGTTCAGATTTGTGTACTGGAAATATATGCAAATTAGTACAAATAATAAATATATGCTTTCTATATTCAGACATGGCATTTAAAAAAAAAAAAAAAAAAAAAAAAAAAAAAAATCGAAAAAAAGTTCCCTCTGTAAAAATAAATAAAAGCATTTGAGCCTGTTTGATCCAATGTTCAGATTTATGTTTTGGGAATGTATGCAAATTAGTGCATATAATAATTATATAATCATTTGTATATTCAAACAAAACATTTAAGGAAACTTAAAACATTGCTCTAATGACATGCATTTTCAACAACAGGCTGTAAGAAAGCAGGATTATCGTAATTAACAAAAACTATTAAAAACATTTGTTAACTGAATTAAGGCTGAAATACAAAACTTAATTAGAAATGTTGCGTTGGCAACTAACTGAATTAGGTTTAAGATGGTGAAGCTAAGCATTAAAATTACTACATGGAAGTAAAAACTAAAACTGAGGTAAAAATAAACTTCAATATTTAACAAAAGCACATAATGGAATCTTGTAAAATCCTTTAACTCTAATAATGTAAACAAAATAAAATAAATGTTTAACCTGAACCTTGAACCACACTTTAAAGGGGTCCTGTATGTGCCTGGGCCAGCTGACCAATCAGAGCAAACTTGGCTTTTCAGAAAGGCGGGGCTTAATGAGACACACTAAAACTGCTTTGAAAAGTGGTGCTGCAGTAAATTTAAATGCTGCAATTAAAGCAGTTTACTAATCATCGCTCAATACAGAAAGTTGTATTCACAATAATACACTTACTATAGTAGTCTCAGAAATTGTCACAGAACACAAAGAGAGGAATGACTCTAAAGTGCTGTCTATCATAACTGATTTTGAGCATCGTGTGTGTGTGTGTGTGTAATGAACTGGATCAGTGTTGTGTTCACCTCGCTGCCGGTGAAGTGGCAGGGCAGTAAAGCCTCTCCGCTGTATCTCGCGGGCAGCTTTCCGAAATGAAATTTGGCCAAATCAATAAGCTCACCGTGTGACACTCCTGAACGACAGAGAAACAGTGCTGGAATATTAATGGTCCAATTCTGAGCCAGTAACAGATCTAACGAATCGAACCAAGGAAGTGATGCTGCTTTACCTCCGGCTGCAGCTAACACAATCCGTGGCCCTTTGTAGTGTGTTGTGATGTATTCCACCAGATCCCCTCGATTTATAGTTCTGCAGAACATCAAAATGTTAAGGCAAGACACCACATTAGGTTTTTTTTTTCTCAATCATTGCTAAATTTTGCTTTTATAACATTCAGACGAGTGGAAAGGAAACATCCAAAATACACACATAAGAGTTCATTACATTTTATCTAAATGCATCTGTAGATTTGATAAATACAAAGCCTCATTTGTACATTTGAATAAGTATAAGTTATATACTTAATAATAAATAAATCAATAAATTAGTGGATTGATAGATTTATATATATATATATATATATATATATATATATATATATATATATATATATATATATATATATATATATATATATATATATATATATATATATATATATATAAAATGATAAAATTAACAATCACCAAAATTATTATATATATATATATATATATATATATATATATATATATATTTTGCCAATTTGTCATCAAAAATCAGATCTCTGTTCTTAAAATACTAATATTTCCTAACCCTAAAACTATCAAAAAAATATTTATTAATTGAAATTATACAAATACAATTAGATACGATTAAATCTTGAAAATAAAAAAATCTTGCCTTGGCAACTAGACAAAAGTTTAAAGCTTTGAAAGTACTCATTTAAAAATAATAATAGTAATACTTAAAAAAAAAAAAAAAACACTATCAACAAAATGAAACAAGAATTTTCAATCTACCAGTATTTTCTAAAAATCTATGCAAATTAGTGCATATTCAGATTACCATCATTAAACATAGCATTTCAGAAAACATGAAACACATGTCCTAACGTACCATGATTAATCATTTCTATTTTTTCTGTCCCTGTTCATCTTTGGTGTTTTAACAGAGGACAGCAGGACTGTAAATGAGTGACACGTACTTGATGTTCTCCGTAGGCCCCAGGATGGTTCTCCCGAGAGGCGTGTCCTGATAGGCTGTAGCGTGCAGGTAATCAAACACCACTTCCTGCAGGTTGGTCTCCACTTCCTGCATCTCTCGGAGAATGACGCCACGCTCGCGCTCGATCTCGGCCTCTCCCAGCGTGCTGTTCTGAATGATGTCCGCCAGGATTTCCACCGCTGCCAAAAGAGATGCATTTACAGCACACCCATAATGCCGTTCTGCCCGTCATGATGAGTTCGCGTCTGCTGGCTTACCTCTGGGCAGATCTTTGGAGAACGCTTTGGCGTAGTACACCGTCTGCTCTCTGGAAGTGTAGGCGTTCAGGTGAGCTCCCATGTTCTCGATCTCAAGCTCCAGGTCCAGCTGAGACCTCTTCCTGGTGCCCTGAAACACAGCCACAGATCTGATGCTTTCTACACTCCATTGTTTTGATATTCAGACATATTTCGAATCGTTTCTCGTACCTTGAAAGCCATGTGCTCCAGGAAGTGGGCTGTACCATTATTGCGCTCATTTTCATACCGGCTTCCAGCATCAATCCATAGACCAACCTGCATCATGTGACCAGAATAAGGGAAATTTAAGAAAATGGGGCCATTTCCTCCAAGTCATCTCAATAGAAATAAATGTGGTTTATCAGAATTCTGTGATCATTTACTTCCTCTAACAGAACTTTTTTTTTCACAATTCTGCTTTAATTTGTTTATTATTATTACAGATTACTTATTATTATATCACATTTAAAAAAAAATATTAGTTAATATGTATATCTGTATTTAATGCACAGTTTGGAGCTAATGAGGTTTTCATTTCACTGCACGTTTGTATTCTGTAATAAAACAATAATACAAATTTAAGTGTATCTAGCTATAATTTCTGCTAACATTTTTATTCAGATGCTCTAAAGAAAATGCATTTTCAAATAAATGAAAATGCATGTTTATTATCATTAGCCTATACTAAAACTATTCAAATATTTAGTTGATTAAATAAGGTTTAAATAAAATTAAGTGAAAAGCAAAGTAAAATTAGAAATATTGCCAATAAAAAATAAATAAAAAAAATATTAATATTTACAAATAATTAAATAACGCCTTAATAAAATTATTAAACGAAAACTTGAAAATTTGAAATGTTGCCTTGGATAACCAAGTTAAAACACCAAAATGGAAAATAAAAGTGGAAATATAATAAATTAAGCATAAATAAAAATCTTCAAACTAATAAAATTAACAAAACTACTACCTGTATATGACGACATGATGCTAAAATACCTCTGGGAAGAAGGAGGTAAAATTATTGTTGTTCATCACATTGCATAACACATTTTGATACAAACACCATGTAAAAATGTGTTATTAAATTTCATTGGGATGCATTGCTTAGCTGTATTGCACCTATATTTGTTGTTAATTTGCATTTGATTCTGCACAAAAATACAAAACTCACTTGGCATATTAAGATGTGACTCTACTATGATATGCGATAAAATAAATACACTATGTTATCATTATTTCAGACATAGGTGTTTGGAAACCTCCCACATTATGTCAATAAGAAGACGAGACCCCAACACGAATTTCAGTCACCTTAATTTTAATGTTGGATACTCAGCCACCTGACAGCAAACAAATCAAGCCGATTTTGATGTAAACTCACCGTGCATGTGGACAGGCCAGAGTCTTCAGAAGCCACTCGGAGTCCGTTCTCAAGGGTCGTGACCTTTGTCTCAGGTACATTTAAAACCACGTGACTGACAGCCTGAGTGGATCTGGTCTGAAACACAGACAGCACGCTTTAAATCATGCGACATAACCATGATTTACTCCGCAGCATATAATAGGTAAATCTACGACTTTGAGTGCAAATAAAATCAAATGTTTTCGCATAGCCATGTTATATTATCATATACGTTTTCATCACTGAGACCACGCCAGTCTCACCCCGACTGTTTTATTTGATTGCCAGGAAATGGTTTTCAATATTTTGGCATTTCTAAATGATATTAATGATGTATGTGTAATCTCTCACCCTGTTAATGGTTCTTGTGTTCAATAAATTCTTTATAAAGTGTCTCCCCGCTGCGCCGAAACGATGCACGGACGCCGCCATGCTGCTTGAATGACGCAGTTGAAGAGACGCGTTCGGATTGGACAGAAGTACGTTTACGTCATGCGTTTTTCAACGTGCTTTCGCCACAGACTAATACCCTTTTTATAATTATTATTATTATTAATAATTATATATTATAAAATTTAGGTCACATGAAAAAATGGTTTCAGCCTTCACCTCCGCTTGATCTTCTCATTTTACGCCGTCTTTTGTGACGAAATATGAAACTACATGATTTCACTTCACTTATATGACCAGCAGATGGCAGCTCTGAATCAAAGTAAAAAAACAACAACAAAAAAAAACACATGCGCCAGATTATTTATGTGATATTTATTCGATATTTTTGCAAACGTGCGGATCGCAGATTATGTCTCATTATTTTAATTGAGAAAATACATTGAATATTTGGCAGACATGTTTATAAACGTGAGTGAACGGACATCATTACTGGATTTACTAAAATAACAAGAGTTCCACCAGATGCATTTTATCTATATTATATACCGTGTATATATATATATATATATATATATATATATATATATATATATATATATATATATATATATATATATATTGTCATTTATTTAAAAACTAGATGAGTTGCTATTATATTCATGTTGCCTTGTCAGCTGTAAGGACCAACATTATTAACGGAAAATAGCTAAAACTGAAATAAAAATTAAGCCATATATAGTATAAAAAATCTACTAAAAATTAAGAAAAAGCACATACAATTATTAAAATAAAAAATGGCATATTGTTATTTTATCTTTGTTTAATGGGGTTTTGTTTATATTGTATTTCTTACTCGGAGCTGCCATCTGCTGGTCATATGAGTGAACTTATCTTGTGTTTATTTATTTATTTATTTACTTATTTTATCCAATAATGGATAAAACTGTTCACTAAAGTTTATAAATGTTTTTTTGTGTGTTTCAAAAAATGTACTGTATTTTCTAAATGAAGATAGATCATTATAATTTTTCTAATAAATCATGCCATGCAGTGCATGGAATATTTAGTGACCAAAAGAGGATACAAAAAATACAAATAGCAATATAAGTTCACTTATTTGACTACCAGATGGTAGCTTTGAATAAAAGTAAAAAAAAAAAATAAAAAAAAATACACCTGGCATAAATATCACTGACAATCATTGAAACTGTTCCATTATACTTATTACAGTCATTATTGTTTTCAATATTGCACGTTTATGGTTATCATGTTCTTGCATGATGATCATATCTTTATGACTACGGGGTTTTTTTGTTGTTGTTTTTATCTTGTTTATGTAGAGCGCTTTGGATTCTCACTGTGTATGAAATGTGCTATAACAGGAAACTGCTTTGCATTTGTCCTTTCTAATCTTGAATGTGTTCGGCACTATTAACAAAAGATACATAATCAAACATGAATGTTCGGATGGAAATTAATATGACATAAAAAAAGGTCTTTTCAGGTCTTAATGAGTCTAGTGTGACAGTAGTTTGTCACAGTTGCGATAAATACTTTAAATGTATGTACTTTCTGCACTGCAAGCTCCTGACACCAAGATGAATTAGTTGTGAGTGTAAAAACAATTGGCAATAGCTCTTCCTGATTCTGACTCTCAATTGGAAGGCAACAAGAATTTTCTCAAAGCATTAATAGAATTTTGACTTAAAAAAGTATATGCAGAAAATACAATCTTATTGGTGTTTAATAAATGAGCGTGTGATCTCCTAACGACCCGGGGTCTAAGATCCTCTCCTTAGTCTTTCCATAAACTCTCCTTAAACTTTTAACATGGTAAGAAGGAAACCATTGCTGTAGTGACTCGATTTATACGTTTTTCCCACAACATCTACTTTGCTTTTTCATGCCTTTCCAGTCCTGTATATACGGGTAAATAAGCATTGTTGTTTTATGCACTGTTCACATTATTTAAAATTTTTGCACTGTGCACATATTCAAAATTCATTGAATATTGGTTGAATATCTTCAGAACATTTAGGCTTTAAAGGGATAGTTCACCCTCTTTTAATTCACTCACCTTCAGTGACTGGTTTGCACAAGACTTCAGAAGTGGAAAGTAGGACATTTTTGCTAGCATGTGAAGGCAGCATAAATCACACCATTGTACAAACCTTGTCTACATGGAGAAATTACTAATCTATCAGTATTTTCCTACTTTTCATACAAAGGCTGTGTAAAGAAGCATTAGCAAAAAGTTCACTAAAGTCCTCAGGATCACGCATTAGTATACAGTGTGAAAAGAATAGAGTACAATTACTTTAAGCTATATCTGTTCAGTACTAAGGTCCTGTCTATAAGCAAACTGTAAAGGATCAAGTACTGAGTTTTCTTTTGTTTGTATGGACACCATATAGACTCAAAACATTTAATTGCACAAGATGTCAAGATTTCTGGCCTGTTCTTGTCACTGCTTTCAAATATTTTTTAGGACAGTTTTACAGGTCCTGTAATAAAAAAAAAGAAAAAAAAAGAAAATTTACTTTGAGACAGTACAGTACATACAGGAAATGAAATTAAGTCCAGCATAATACATCTTTAGCATTATTTACACAAGAAACCCACTAAAATGTGATAAAATGTCAGGCATATTTAGAACAATATTTACTAGATAACATTAAAAACTATATCACAGTGCAGCCCCCAAATAATAATTAACTGTAATTTAAAATATTTACCAGTTGTTTGCCAGTAGCCTTTAAACCACAAGGTTTCACCCATTTGTCAATAACACGTTTTTAATAATAATAAAAAATTGTATAGTAATATTAAAAGTCTGTTTCAGCATTTTAAATTCAATTATATGAGGGGAAGAAAAAAAAGAGCAACCATTTAAAAGTATTTGTACAGTACATATTGACCTTTCTTACGAAATATTTAAGATAACATTTCCAGTTTTAGGGATTGCACATAATTCCTTATACATTTCCGACCAACCTAAGCGTTTGCTAAATTGCAGTATTTTCACATTTTAGTTGGATAAATGAAGTGATAGGAACAAAATAAGAACAAAACCAGCATGTTTTTGATCTATGTGTAGAGCCTCTAGACCATGGCATTGCATGAGACAGATTACTACCTTCATAATTCAATTTGCGAGGAATAACGAGCACTTTTTTTTTTTTTTTAACACAATGACAACATTTTATTCAAAATAAAATGAACACCGCATGATCCTGGCATGAAAAAAACATCATTAAATATACAAAGACCAACTTTCCAGGATGGGGACTGTCTGATGGATGCTGAACATTTATGGTTATCATGAGGTCAGAGGTCATATAAACAAGACATGTGATGGGAAACAGTGTGCACTTAGAGAATGAAATCAGAATCATTCTTCAGTCCAGAAACAAACTGTACATTTAACACAAGATCTCCTGTGACCCATGAAGGATGAGTATAAAATCCCTGCTGCGTACAGACGATATAGTCCATGTTTGTTTGGGGTCAGTTGCTGTCATGACTCTGGCGCTGTCGACTGACTCGGGGCTCCGCTGCGTGTGCGTAGTTGTGATTGAGCGATGTCTGCTAGAGCTGACTGGATCTTCTCCAGAAGCATGTCTCCTCTGTAAACTACTTCCTCCAGACGGGCCGCAGCTTCCTGGTTCTCCTCTTCCAACTGCCTCAGACTGGCAGCCTGTGAAACAAATTTAATAGCAGGATAGAAAACATATAAGATTAGGCTTTATTGTAGGGATGTAATGATCCACTCAACTCACAGAGCGATACTGGTGTCATGATACAATTTTCTCATTTTTTCGAGTTTTTAAAAAAAATAAGATTTAAGACAAATTTATAAATGAAAATGTCATTTTATTATTTCCCATACAGAGTTCTAAACATTTCTTTGTGAAATTGAAATGTCAAACAACAAAACTAAATTAAAACCTAAAAAAATACAAAAAAAAAGAATCACAAATGAATAAATGATACAACTGAAAAAAATCTCTTCATATAAACAAAGGCTTTGCTTTTGCTCTTTCCATTTAAAATTAAAATTTAATCATGGTCCAAACAAAAGAATTTCAAAATTATAAAATCTTATTTAAATTAGAGCGTTTAAAAGTGTTTACAACGTTTAAATATTGAAAATTTTCTTACAAAAACGCATGGATTTGCTACAGGAGTGGGTTAGGTCATATACACCTTAGATAGTTTTGAGTGTGAATGGGTTAATTTACATTTTTGGGTAAACTAACACTTTGACTGTAATTGGCTCTGTACTCACATAACATATAACACAGTTAGCACAAAGTCAGAAGTGCAATATATATAGCGATATATATGGGAGGTAAAAATCCCATTTGTATACCATGATAAGAAAAAACACACTGGCTGAAGTCAGTGTCGATACATTTTATGTTATTAAATCATTGAGGGGATTAGCTTGGATTTGCTTCATGATATTGTAGCACAGAATATTTAGGCAACTAGCTGAAATTAAATATAATTTTTATATAGTTAAATATTGATTTTCTTTCAGATCTTTTGAGTGCCACTTCACAAATACAGAAGTGCCACCCATATTTTAAAATACAGTTGGCTTGGATAAATATACACACGTCAATGAGCCAGTCACACTGCCGGTGTATAAACGCACCTGCAGTGCGGCAGTAGATTCTTCACTGGGCAGAGAGTCAATCAGCACATCCACATCTTTTGCGGTTCTTGCTATGAGTGCTGCAAACAGCTGAGCGTATTCTAGAAGAACGCATTAAAACATGTCAGTCAAACAACAACACAGTGCTGCAGTAAACTGATGTTTGGAACAGATCTGTGCACCTTCTGTGGGATTGGAGGGCTGGTCTTTGTTGATGGCAGTCTGGATGTTGCTGAAGGAGGCAGGTGGAGCGCACTGCTGCAGGACTCCAATCGCATTACAGAACTGATCAGCCAGCTAAAACACAAACACACACCATATTAGCAACATATCAAACACACAGTGCATGTATGCATGCAATATATATAACAGACAGTGGATGCATGCATGAAATATATCAAATACACAGTGCATGCATGCATAAATATATAATGCATACAATATATGAAAAACACATAGTGGATGCATGCATGCAACCTAATATAACAAAACAACTTTGCATTTGGTTTGCCGGACTTGTCTTTGCTATTTAAACATGACTTAAAAAAGTATTAAAATTCAGTTCTAATATTATGAATAATGTGTCACAAACGCCTTTTAATATTTTTTAAATGTAAAAACAAGCGTAAATAACATAACGCCTATAAAGCATTATTGTGGTACGTCACAACAAAAATTTAAATAACAACTGCATTATTTTACATATTTATTTCTAAAATATGTAAAAACAAGAGTACATAATTTAACTATTGTATGTCATAAATAAAAATCTGAATTATACATTTTTTATAAATATGTAAAAACAAGGGTACATTATGTAACACAATATTGTGGTATGTGTCACAAATAAATAAAAACTACATTTAATTTTTAAGTGTGTGCTGACCGCGATTTAAAATTGTTTCACTAACTTCCAACTTCCTACTTAACATAACATATACTTATTCAAATACAGTATTATTTTTTTCTTTACAAATAAATGCGCAAAAAGTAATTTTTTTTTAAATTCAAAACTGCATGCTATGCTAACCGCTTTTTACGCTACAGTACATTTACGCAACTTCTTACACAAATAACGTGACTTCTTGTAACACATGACTAAATACATATGATTGTCATACGTCTGACCTGTTCTGCAGCTTATAAATCATAAAATTAACATTTTAATGAGTCTTACGGAGTTAACGGCATCCTGAAGCTGCGTTAGTCTGTCCGCCATGTTGGCTCCTCTTGGCCTTTTCCGTTTCCGCCGAGCGTGATCAAATCTTCCTCACGTGACGCCATACAGCCGCGGTTGCGTGCTACAGACAAAACGTGCGTGCCTGAAAACACATTTGTTGCTTTGCAGCGCACCCAAGAAGCGAGAGACACTTCCGGAGGCTAAACGAGAAGCTTCAGCATGAGTCTCAAATCTGATCCCTGCTGCTAGAGCGTGTTTATGGACTTGACTGATCCGGGAAAATGCCACTGAAGAGAGAATGTTTGGTTTTGCTCGTCTTGTCGTGGGTCGGTTCCCTGCGCGCTCAGGATGAGAGTGAGTAAACATAACATCTTCAACACTGATGCAAACGCAGGCATGTAACATGACATTTGGTTGGATTACGAGACAGATTTTTCCCGACACCTGAATACTGAATTGATATTGATTCAATAATGGTGATCGATAAAAATATGCTTTTATAACGAACCAGGGTGATTTCAGTTTCAGCTTCATATAATTTCAACGTAAACCTCCATTTAAATACACCCTATTATTTCTATGTGATACTGCAATATCTAATTCGATGGTCTGAGGTGTATTCATGCTTTCCCATGTCTCTTACATTAATTTAATGCCTGGAACTAGACTAAACTCGTGTAAGATAGCATCAGATGAGCAGATTTGCTCACTAAACTCTTGTTATGGTCTTAAACATGCAAAAAAAACAACAACAAAAAATAGGCTTTCATGGCTCAATATAATAGATACTTAAAATTATATAAATAATCCGTTGTCACTCTAAAATTCCAATAATATCTCTTTGTAAGATGACATTTAGATGCTTAGTTTAAAATATATAATGCAATCCAGTGCAATGCTGATTGCGTTGGATCTCTGCAGACCTAAAAACTTAACGAGGCCCGGGACATTTTTGCTAAACAGTTTTAAAAAAAAATGTAGAACTAGTTTTACAGGAAAAACAAGTAAATATTTAATGGCTTTCTAGCTTATTGCTAGAAATGTTGAAAGTGAAAGTGACATGATATACAGCCATACACTACGGTAACCTATACTCTGAATTCGTGCTCTGCATTAAACCCATCCGAAGTGCACACACACACACACACACCGTGAACACACACACACCGTGAACACACACACACCGTGCACACACACCCAGAGCAGTTGGAGGTTCTGTGCCTTGCTCAAGGGCACCTCAGTCGTGTTATTGAAGTTGGGAGAGAGCACTGTACATTTACTTCCCCCGTCTATAATGCTGGTACAAGACTCGAACCCACAGCTCTCTAACCATTAAGCCACGACTTCCCCATAAAATGGAAACACACAAATTCCTTCCTACATCCGTGTACCACAAGCAAATGCATCATCTTCCAGGATTTGACACAGCATGATTTTTACAGTGCAGTTTTGATGTACAGCAGGTGTGAGTCATTGTGAAATCAGGTGACTTAATAATCATGTAAGATTTCATGATCGGCAGGAAGTCAGAGCAACCGTGAGCCAACATCTTTCTACACCAAATCACAACTGTCAAAAGCCACTTCCTTTTTTTGAAGCGTTCACTGGGTTCTCTGGCCGCTTTCAGTTTAAATGCTTTTTTATATATATTTGTCAGAATTTATATACACATGGTTTATGGTTAATAAAAAATATGATTTAGCTTCTGGGGTCAAACAATGAATCAGATATTGATTCAACTGTGTTCTTGTATGTTATGTTTTGCAGACCGTGTGCTGTTTTCTCTGGGAATCTTCCAGAACGTGAGTGTCCCAGTGAACGGGACGGTTCAAGCTGTCGTTTCCCGGATTCCCGCTGACGTTTCCTTCTTAACAATGCAGTTTCATACACATCACCACAATGTTACACTCTCATATACACAGGTAAGAGATCACACACACAGCACTGTAATGTCATACAAAGAAAAACACACACACCCCCAGCTGGCCCAGTTCGATGGGTTGATCGAGCAAGTCTAATTACAAGCTCTGATCTCCACACACACACACACACACACACACACACACACACACACACACACACATACACGCATTCTGTTCATAATGTCAGCAGTCATGTAACTGTAATGCACTGACACAAACCCCATTTCAGACACAGGGCTGAAGTCAATATTTAATGCTTCACGAAACAAATGTTGTGTCTAGAGTGCAATTGTGCTTGGTTCTAGAATTATTTTTTCTTATTTATTTTTCACATGGATATAAAAAAATGGAAACACTGTTAAATAAAACTAAAGCAGAAATTGTTAAAAACTTTAAGTTAAATAAATAAATACTTATTTCAGTTGTTTGGTTTATCTACAAGTGCTAAAAAACAAACCTGAATTTGAAAAGAAATTAAATCTAAGTCAAAAAAAGAATAAAAACTGTAACAAAAAGGAAAAGTTAAAGTGTTAAAATCAGGTTTAAATGTATTTTCTTTCTCATTTCCTCAGAGTGAGTGTCTACTAAATCGAGTCAAATTATTAACAAAAACTGCAGTAGTATATAAATAATACTAGTCTCTGATTGGTGGAGATTTCTCTGCAGATTCATGAATAATGGAATTCTGTTGAGATTATTTCTTCAGAACTTGCAGTACACCCGTCTTTAATTTATCTTTAAGTTATTTTTTTAATTCTATACTCCTGTGGAGAAAATGACTGTTGCGTAGTCTTGGTGTAAATCCAAGTAAAACCGAGTGAATGTAGGACAGGGCTTGAATGGTTGCACTTTGCTTGTATTTGTTGCATAATATCCCCCACCTGACCTTTATCCCTCTTGAATGTGTGTATGTGTAGATGTCCATTCATAGGTTGTGTTTTTTGTGTATTGGTCAGATCCCACTTTATGGTTTTTCGGTCACGGCAGCAGATGTTGGTCTGTTATCCAACTTGACCCTGAATCAGACCACCGTCTCCTGGTTCCTGAAGACCCCCGACGGGAGCAGCGCAGCAGGAATCGGTGTGATTCTGCCATACACCAGCACCGGTTAGAGAATCAACTCTTTACTTGCATGCCAACATGAGCAACACATATACTCTCATTAACAGACTGTTAACTGCAATACAGTACATTCAGTGTGTGTGTGTGTGTGTAATGTGTGTGTTCAGATCCAGTTCCTGGAGCCTGTAATCAAGAGTTCCCGCTGGAGATTGATCCAAACATCTACCTGCAATACAACCTGTTTGAGACCATGATTACATTTGCACCTGCTAACATCGGATATAAAAGGCGAGAGGAATTTAATAAAATCATGGACTTTTAAAGGGTCATGAAATCCCAATATTTCAGCATTGGTTATTGAGTTAAATGCATCAAATATTTCTTAAAATGCATGTTGAATTTTGCAGATACATGCAACAGAATGAACAAATGTGTTACACATTGGTTTTTAAGCTCATAATAAATTACACAGATACACAAATATATTATTTTTTATGCATAATAAAACATACATATATTCCAAAAATCCCCCCCAAAAAATATATATATTAAAAAAACAAAAAACTAATTTGTTATACATTGGTTTTTAATTTCATAGTAAATTACACAGATACACAAAGATGTTATTTAATGCACAAATACCGTAAATGCACAGCCGGTTGTATATATGAAAGCACTGTTACTTTTATGTAAGCTTTTGACACTATTATTTTGATCTCACAGTTTGAGTGTTTTCATAAATAATTAAAAATAGCACCATTCTTTAAATATTTATGAGGCACTGATGAGTCATTGATTAATCATAATGTGGGAAAACACATCCTAATGAAGACTATAAACCTAGAAATTGTGCTTAAAATTAACCTGTTTTCTCCTACAGTTAAAATTAATTGATGCTAATCTTGCTTTCTGTGATGCTAAACACAACTAATGCAGTTTAGTGTTGGATCTTTAAAATTGTGTCTTCCGGACTTGAAAGATCAAATGTTCATTAGTCGATCAGTCTAAATCAGATGATGTTTTTCAGAGAGGAGACGCCGCCGGCGTGTGACGTGGACGTGAGCTCCAGCACTCGTTGGCGATTGGTTTATGAGGTGTATCAGTACTTCCTGCCGGAGGGCGACCTGTCGGAGCAGAGTCTCATCAGCAGTTTGAAGAGAGTGGCCAATGTGCAGAACGTGCAGGACAACGGCAGAAAGGTGTGTGAAATCAGAGTATTATTTCTAATGCTAAAATGTAATTTTGGTTATTATCCATTAATGATTTACTGTTTTAGAACTAATGCATAAGGAATAGTAAAGCATTTCATTATGTATTTATTTAATTTAGATGACCTATCTGAAGTTTATCATTTAATTTCACTCTTTCAGGTGGTGTCTTTAACCTCTCATGACCGGACGCAGTTCTCCTTCAGCTCTCTTCCCGGTCAGGGTGTGATTTTCTCTGTGATTGTGAGAGATCCAGTGTTGAACACGTCAGCGTCCTACATCCCCGTCCACACGTACGCCTGCAGCTTCAACTCCACGCTGGACGGATGCAGCGATTTAGGTGAGAAGATCTAAATGAATGCTTCATTATTTGATTCCTAATCTCCTTTCATATGTGAGGTCATTTAAATCCTACTTGGAAATATATTATGTCTTTAGTTTTTGAACAGTTTCTGTGACAGGTTTGATGCAGGTTTTTAAATGTATTTTCTTTCTCATTTTCTCAGGGAGAGTTTCTACTAAAGTGTTTTTCACTGTGATTGGTTTGGCTGGGCTGTTTGTGTGTTTTGTGGGACACCGCTTCTTCAAATGTGGTGAGAGAGGTTTTTCTTAGAAACACACCACGTTACTGCTATTAATAACTGTCAATATACTAAATATGCACCGAGTGTTTTAGGTTTGGGAAAGTCTTTGCTAGAGCTTTAGAGAGTCAGAGGTGAACAGATGATATAGTTGCATCCGTGCTGTTTTTAAAGGGGTCATATCATTCATTTCTTTCCTGATATCCACTTGCAATGTTTAGTCAAGGCCTCTTGCACAACAAACAGTCTGACAGTGTTTTATGACCATTTCAAGCTTTTCTCCTTTTGAATGAAATGTGAAATGAAAGTGTTTTTAAGCCTTCTGTGTGAACGTGAAATTATTATTATGTGAAGCTAAAAAATACAGTGAAGTTTAAAACTTAGTTTCAGTAAATGGTCTTTTGTGCAGCTTCAAAATCATTTATTTAATTTAGATTTTTAATTATATTATATTTAAATTTGGAGCCTTAAACTCATTGAAGATCTGTATGCATGTTAATTACAAACAGTTAATTTTACATTGTTTTGTTCCTTAAAATAAAATAAACATTAACTAAAATATATAAAAATATTTTTAAAAACTTATTTTATTCCTGCTAGTTGCCAAAGCAAGATTTTTTCATTTTAATTTAGTTTAACTCCATACACTAAAATAACTAAAACTAAAACTGAAATAAAAAAAACTATATAGACATAAAAAAACTAATAAAAATGACAAAACACAACAAAATGATTAAACTAAAATTAAAATAAACTAAAAATATAAAAAAAAACATTTCAAAATATTACATAAGTTTTATTTATTTAAAATATGTGTTTAAATTAAATGTTATAAAAATGTTAACAAATGTATAATATTATAAACGTATAAACTTATTTTATCTAAGTTTTAGTTTTAATTTAACTTTAGCTTGAACGCTTAAAAACTATGCAGACATAAAAAAATCAAAAGCAAATAAAAATTACAAAAACGCAACAAAATTACACTTACAAATTATATAATCTAAAATCTATATAAAATGGAAAAATAAAAACTACATAAACTAATGAAAGTAATTCAGAATTAGGATTCAGACTGATGGAAAGTATTGCATGTAAACACAACTATTGTTGCTGTTAAAATGTCTATTTCTGTGTTTCCTCAGAGCTGTTCTGTATGGGCTTCGGCTTTACAGCGTTTGTTTTCTTTGTCGTGATCACTATAACCACACCGCTGGAATACAACCGTGAGTCCATTACAGTCACATTACAGAGTTACACATGCACTGAATCACTTTCGAAGTAGACGACTAGTGCTCACTGAAACCGATCTGAAGTTTATGATCACCTCTTAGAGCTCTAATGGATTTGAATCAGCTCTGTAATGCACCTCAGAGTTTCACGTTATTCTGGAAGATTTGTACTGTTTACAGTGAGCTGATGTCTACATACCCATAAATAGTTCATGTCCCAAAAACTGGAATTGGACTAAAATTGGCTACACAAACTGGTTCTGCCAGCAGTGAATCTCAACAGCCATCACGAGTGCAGAAAGCAGCTCTCGTCTCAGAGGATTGAGGTTATTGTTGTGCTGTAACTCTCTGAGGATTAGAGTCATGTGCTGTGGATTTTAGCTGGAGGTGTCAAACCAGCCTGTCGCAATCAAATGCATCACATAGAGCTGTTTGTCAGCTGTTTGCGTGTTACAGGACAGGCATAGATGAAACGAGGAAGTGCATTTTTGATTTTCTGAGATCGATAAGAACTGATGACTCATCCTACAGCTGATTAATCAGAACAATCATAGCTCAAGTTTGTTCTTAAGCACTTTTAGTCAAGAGATTACAGGCAAAACCATAGTTTTTTCATGCAGTTTTGGGCTGTTTTGCATCCACAACTTGTCTTTTGTTAGACTAGTGGATAGAAAACATTTATAAGTTCATCTCATAGCCTTTTATCTATCTGAGGATTTAAAAATGCAATAATTATCTTGAAAAGCAGTTTCTCAGCAGCACTTACATCAAACTTTACAGTTTTTTTTGTTGTTGTTTTCTTTTCTATAGTATCAACATTCTGACTGGTTATCTGTATTCTGAATGTTTGTTCATATATCATTTGCTTGACCTACATAACATTTTACTTCTTAAAATAAGGTTGAAAATTTCCTCTCTTTTTTTTTTTCCTGATAGTTATATTTTCTGATTTATGGGGGGATACAAAATCACTCTTGTCATTTTTAACCTGGGTTTATCCAATGTTTGGTTCTGTAAAACATGCAAATGAGCGCATAATTAATGTCATTTGCATATTTAAATGTAACATTTGTAATACAAAATAATGTCTTAATGTACTCTAATTTGTCTACTGATATCTGATGTCTTTAAACAGTTTGTTGACTGACCGTCTCTCTGCAGTTCGATTGGCTCTGACAGCGCTGGTGGGCGTGGTCGGGGGCGTGGTCATGTTAATGAGCTGGTGGCGGTTCGGTTCGGTCGTGGCCTGTGTGTTGGTGGTGGGACTCATTCTTGGATTTCACATCTCATCCATCGTCTTCTTCACTCCGCTTGGTAAGAAATCATGTTTGAAAAACCTTTATGTATCATCGTTCACGCAGTCAGAAATATTGTTTCTGCATCTGTTGAGAATGATCTCTTTATAATCTCACTTCATAATCTTGCTGGATGTTGATTGTTGAGTTATTTAATAGATATCATTTTATAGATTTGTTGTTTAATCTCTTTCTCCAGGTGATTTTCCTATTTTCCATGATGATGTGGTGTTCTGGGTGGTGTTCGCTTGCATTATGATGTTTGTTCCTTTGTTCTTCATCAGGTGGCCTAGAGAGGTGAGATGCAGAAAAATTAATTTGATATGAGCTCATATCCGACAACTAAATAAAATGCACACTTTTATGTGTATGTTTCAGGGCAATATAATTGCATGTGGATTGGTTGGTGCTTATACAGTGGTCCTGGCCGTCAATGCCTACACCTACACCAGTCTGTCCTACATCACGCTGGACGTCCTCAAACGCCTCCTCAACCACAACTTCAGCCGAGCGTTCATCTCCGTCCCGCTGCAGGACATCGGTAGGTGTGCAGGGAGTGAAGTTTTAGGCCATGTATGAGATCAGTGCAGACCAGGGTTGGAAATTAACAGGGGCTTTGGTTAAAATGGCTGTAAAATGAGCAAAAATGAGTGTTAATCACGATAAATCGATTAATGTATTGGTCATGTCTGATGTTTCACCTCTCCAGATTTCATCCTGATCACCGTGTGGGTTGTTCTGGGGATTTCGGGTATCGTCGTGCAACTGTATCGGGAGAAATCGCGGCCGTTTTTCCCGCCGAGCCCGTATGTGTTGTGGAAGCAAGAACGAGAGCGCAGGAAGACTAACGTTCTGGATCCCAGCCACCACAAGCCGTCTTTATCAGCCCAAATCCTCGGACGTATTCGCCAGCTCACACAGCGCACAGAACCGGCCGGCGAAACCACACCTCTACTGTTTTAACCTTTGACTTTTGACTTGAAGTCAGTTCACGGTTATCCCTTGCCCTCCAGAACACGGCTGCTCAAGCCTGTGTAGACCTATAGCAACATACATGAGGATTGAGCTCGATTTTTAGAGCCAAAGACTCGATGGAGGTTAAAAGAGCAGCTCGCAGACTGACCATGTGCACTTATGTGTAGATTCCCAGCAGTGCTTGATCCCATTGCTGTTTTCAGATTAATGTCAATCAACTGACCTCTACTATATACATCAGCTGCCACAGCATGATTTTAGATGCATTTTAGCAGCATAGAGGAAGTGGAGATTATTTTAACACTTTTACTACGTCTAAGTGAATGAGCAATTTTTAAAGACATTAAAATGAATGTATAACACACTGCGATTGCAGACCAAATGAACCAGTGTTCATTAGTAGCCACTGTAAGCCCTGTACGGCTGATGTTTGAATGTTTTCTGTGTCTAAGTGAGTGCGTATGGGTCTCAGTGCATCCTCACCGAGTTTTGGCATTCGATTTAGAAATAACGAGCTACTTTTGACTGTTTGACCCATGCTTCACTGCTCTAGTGTAACACGTGTAATGAGGATTTTGAAAGCAGCGTAAGAGGAATATTAAGAATCTGTGGAGATTAAAATGTTTTTCAGTCATTTTCTGTGATTTATAACTGGATATGTAGCTCTTAAATCTCCAGCTTTTGCAAAATCAGTAGTATTGCATTATTCATCAAAATACTTCTGGTTTCCTCTCAGGGTTTCTTCATGCGATCTTTGTGTCTGTCACAGAAGCAAACTTTTTCTAAAGCATTTACAACATTAATGTAAGTAATGTTAAAATTGTTTTTAAGCGGTAGCAGTATGCATTAATTCTGTTTTGTATGAAATTTAAATGATTGCCTAATAGTTAAATGTTTAATAAAGTTGTCATTTGTGCCATAAGACCTGAATGAGATCATTTTCTATTCCAATGAGATCTGATGTTTTGCTTTCATTGAATGTGAGAAATGTGTGAACTTTTGATACGACAGACCATCATTAACGTTTTATTAGAGTATTATGTAATTGCAAGATATTTTGTGATGTAGTTGTGAGTGAAACGATGAGAAATGTCAGACAGGACTTTATTTTATGCATTTGGAAATAACTGGATTGTGAACCAATCAGATATATTAATTTAACCATTTATAAAAATATGGTAAAAAAATACAATTGTATACATTTGTTTTCATGTTATATAAATTTACTGGAAATTAAATATTTTAATTGTATATTTAATTATTAGCTCAAAGTCGATGTGAAACATCATTTGCATAGCATTTTATATGCAATATAAATTTACATGCAATAACACAAAATTGAATACTTAAAAGTTGGTGTTAAAGCAGAAGTTTTGAGTAGTTATTCAATACTCTCAGTGCATGAATCTAGAGAAGGAAATAGCTAGTTCAATGCTTTTAATCACTTCTAATCAATGCTACTTCCTCTATTCACATAGTTACACAGTTACGAACGCAAACAAAAAATAAAAGAAACAAGCTTTTTCATTCAAATGGTACACTGACATTGCCTTTACAAAGTAATGTTCAGGTGAAGTAATCATTCACAATATGCCAGTTTTACTGTTCCAGAAATTGTGTTTTCATGTGGCTGAAACGGTCGATTTGACTTTTCCAGAATGAAGCCATGATGATGAAGAGATGAAAAGTTATCGCATCCCAGTGTTTGACAGATTTCACAGGCCCTTCCTGCAAAACCCTTCATGCAGAATGACTGATGGACATCCAGGTTGCGCAGTGAGTGTGACTCTGTAATGGAGGATTGTGGGATTTGTAGGGCAGCTCTGAATGATGGGAGCCTCTGACGGCCTTTAGTTCTTCCTCAGACTGACGTCTGTGCTTGTGAGCAGCGGCGAGAGAGATGTGATGTCATACGTGTCGTCTCTTCAGCACTAGAAACGCCTGGCGGCTGATTCCCAACAGCTCTCGCAGACCGCTGTTCTCCAGCTGCACAATCAACATCAACATATAAACCATTACAAGTGTCATGTTTATTGCAGCTATAGGCGATAAATGACTTTGTAATCAAGATAATACAATCAGATTTAAAGAAATAATTACTTGTAACTTAATATTACATTTTAAAATATTCAATAATAATCAGGTAAATTAGAAAAATTTGATAATAAATGAAATAAAACAAACAATAAAAATGTATAATACATTTAAAAAAAAAATATATAATAATAATCAGACTAGAGTTTCTTTGTTATTGAATACATATTATTCACACAATAGCAACAGTAATTTACTTTTTGTCTGCCAAATCCCTTGGACCTAGAATACTAAATATTTTAACATATGAGATTTAAAATTTATATTATTTCAATAATAAGAGCACCACAATATATTCACAGTTCTTGGATGCTGGTTAATGGTTGCATGGTATGAAAGTTGAAAAAAAAATTATCTAAAAATATTTTAGAATTACATAATTTAATATTTATATCAAACTATAAAAGAATTGTATAATGTATAAAATTCATACAAATACTTTATAAAATTAAATGTTTTTATTATTTATTTATTTTAATTGTACATTTATATGATTTCATTATTATCTTTTATCCTTTGCTAACCTAATACATAAGTTTGTTTAATATATAAATTCATGTTTTATACTCTGTTGCTAACACAGAAAGGAATATATTTATCCATGTATTTTTGTATCAATATGACAAGACTTTTAAATCTGTGTGTTAGACAAGTAAATCAAAAGTAATGAAAACGTAGTTGGATTACATTCCCTAAAATGTGTAATCTAATAGATAATGTTACTTACTACAATTTTCTTCATGTAATTCGTAATCGGTAACAGACTACAATTTTTTTTTTTGTGCTGATCATGACTTCAAGTGATATCAGCCTAATACAACAGTTTGTTTTCATCTTTCTTACACTGATTTTGTGCCACGGTTTGCAATATATTTTAATAACAAACACAATGTGGTATATTTAGTGTCTGACCTCCAGACGTTTGATTCGCTCCTCATCCTCACACAGTCGCCCTTCATCCACCTCGATGGCTTTCCTCATCACCGTGGCCATTTCATTTATTATCTCAATGTGTGCCTGCATCTCCTGTGACATAAACACAACGAATGACTATTTGGACATCAGAATTAGAGAGAATCACATACAAATTATCTGCTAGACTGACATTAGTGTGCTGTTCTCTGAGCTGGGTGACAATAGCAGGTTCGTCTTTCTTGCTGGCCATCAGAAGGCGAAACACCTGCTCTCTGTATTTGCTCATGATGAGTGCCAGCGCAGACTGATGCTCCTCCAGTGACATTTGCAGCTCTGATGAGACAAACGAGCAGATTTAGATTTAAAAACAGCCTTCAAAAGACATCCAGTGAGCGCTTCTAATTGCAAACCCTTCCGAACACCTTTGTTTTCCTGCTGCAGTTCCCGTATTTGCCGGTTTTCCTGCTGGATGCCCATGACCAGCGTGGAGCGGGGCCGGTGTCTCGCCACCTGGTTCAACACCTCAATCTCTTCCTGGTACTGAAAGAACAAGGAACATGAGTAAAACAACTCAGATCCCCATCAGAAAGATTTTGAACATACTCTGATACCTGTTTCATGGCCTCCACTCTCTTGTTCAGCAGCGTGGTTTGTTCGATCAGGATCTCAGCAGCACCGTCATGATCCCGGAGACGCTCTACCAGTGATTTGGCATCGGCCAGCACCTTCTCCAGTGTACAGGTCATTCCTGAAGAGCACAGGAAACACTTGGACTGGTACTTAACTCATGATTCTTTTCATAAACACATCATCTTAAATTCTTCAAATGCTTAGATCAGTGGAAAAAGCTGATTTGTTGCAACTAATACTGTTATGTTGTGGCTTATTTATACACATAAACGTAACGCTATATGGCTTGATTTCAGAAATACTAAAAGGTAACGTTAGGTGTCAATTGTTTTGGTAGAAGCCTAGCATTAGCCTCTACGAAAATAAATCCGATAGCGTTAATTGTTTTTAATAAAATACTAGAGCGTGTAAATAAATACGAATATGAAGCTACAAACACTTCTTGTATTGTTAAATTCTCGAATAAAACCGTGAATAATTTTAAATGAATAGAAAAGCTTACCTTATCTTAGAGAAACTGCTCAGTTGAAACACTTCCTGTTGCTGCGCCCGTGACGTCACACGCGAGTACTTCTGGGAGATGTAGGCGCTTACTTTCCTCCGTACACTGTCCGCATGGTGGCGCAATGGACAAACTTTCTGAATGTTTAAAGTGCAGTTAGTAACATGAACACGATTTTGTTTATTACTGTAAAACCTTTTGCAAATTTCTTTGGTGAAGCTTATTAATCTCTCAATGTTTGGCCTCATAGTTCCATTTTGTGCATGTCTGATCATGTTCTTTTATTAACTGAGTTTGAGGAAATCTATAGGTGGAGAGAGGCCAGTTTAATCCCGTGTGACCCAGAGGGTGTAATCAGATTTTACCTGTGCAAACAAATCCTGCCTTGTGATTATGAGTCAGTTTTATATCTAATATTATCCAATCATAACTGTTACAGAGTTTTTGAAATTAAGGGAGGTCCAGGGAGATATTTTGTCTTATGAGAATCACATGACATTTTTATTTTAGTCTTTGCAAGATTGTAATTGCTGAATATAATTTTTATATCATTATATTATATATTTATTGAAAAAAATATTTTATATAATTAAGTCATTTCTAAGTTTTTTTTCTTTTAAAACAAGCAAATAATCATCAAATAAACTAAGTGCCCTCCTCCCGTCATTTATATATTTTATTTTAATATAAGCAGAGAGAGAGATCTTAAATATTTTATTATAGCATTAATAAGAGAATAATGTGACATTTTCGATGTTATTTTATTTTTCAATTTAAAATATTTTAAAATAATTCTTATATAATTATATTTTATATATTATGTATCTTATTATTTTATATAACCACGCAATCTTTTGACTAAATAATTAAATACTGTTTTGAGGAAGTAAAAAAATATATATATTTTATGATTGGCGCTTAAACTGAAATTTTCTATATTATGTGTATAATGTTATAATGTTTCTATACATTCTTTTGGTTTCTATCTTGGGATATATATATATATATATATATATATATATATATATATATATGTATATATATATATATATATATATATATATATATATATATATATATATATATATATATATATATATATATATATATATATATATATATATATATAATTATTTATTTATGCATGTATGTATGTATGTATGTATGTATGTATGTATATATAAAACAATCTACTTTTTTCTACTCATGTAGTGCATTGAAACAGGGACTTCCCACTTGCTCTCACGTCCCTGCCCCTTTCCATTGAGTCTTTTGATCTCTGCTCTGATTGGCTGATTTAAACCGCGAATCCTTCTCAACTGAACATTCCAAGACGCGTGCAGAAAAAGCAGCTCCAGCTTCAGCTGATGCGCGTCAACGCGCGCGCACCCCTGCAGCCACGGAGCGAATAGAAACAACTACAAACAACTAAATACACACATTGAAACTCTGGTGAGTTGATTCGTGTTGTTTTTTCAACCCCAAAATCTCGAAACCGGAGTAGTAGGCCAGGGAGGGTGAGAGAGGACTTTGTTTACTTGGTCATTATATCCTTGTTTTAAAAGATCATTTTATTAGAAAAGGAAATACAATGTCAACAAAGCTGTCTTAAATCATAAAAAGCCGTTTTTTGTTGTTTATTTTTAGCCATCTACACTGAAAGAGGAGAATTGTTGAAAAGTCGCATGACTTCTCCATGGAGAATGCGTGATAAATTAGCCAGCGTTTAAAAATACAAAACGCATATTTGCTATAGTGTATCACTTTATAATATATTGAGATTTAATGGTGTTAAAATTTGAGCTGTCTGTCTCTGAATGTGTCAATTATTAGTGGTGACTGACAGATACATGTTTCTACAGGGACATTGAGATGTTGCCCAAACACGTATCTCATTAAAACGGCTTATTATCAATATCATATGAGCCTTAGACTGAATGTTATAGCTTCATCTCTCAAAGATGTGTGCTAAATATACATCCAGCTCCAGAGGAGGGGAAAACTGCAGGTGTTTCCTGATGGAAACTGCAGCCATAAAGTTTTCAGCATGTCCTTGAGCTCTGGCAGGGAATTCTGTTTATCACCAAAGATTTTCTTGGTCATGCTGAAGTGCTGTTAACAGATTAAAAAGCCAGTTAAACATTTCAGGAAGCTGAGTTATTCTTTTATTCCTGGCATGTTGTGAATAACTTGCATTTATTTATTGAGTAGACACTTTGATGCCAAGCAGCTTACAATGAGAAAAAACAGATAAACCGTCCGATATTAAGGATATTTGGACATTTTAAAACCATAGCAATTACTTTTTTTATAGATATTGGGTAAAACGTCTGTTGCCACACTTTTGTTGGCATGACTAAACTGTTCTCATATATAAATGACATAATTTTAACAGTTTTATCCGCAAACCTGCTTTAAAGATATCGTTGTTGGCATTGGCCATTGAAAACCTCTATTAATCAACCACTAATATGGAAACTGTTTGTTTTTGTTTGTTTTTTACGCATGAGAAAATGCATTTATTCTTTACCCATTGTTTTTCAGTTTGCTTGAGTTTTTATTTTAAAGTTGCAGTGAAACTGAAATAGTGACACTTTTTATATATATATATATATATATATATATATATATATATATATATATATATTCTGATGTTATCTTCTATCGTTTTCAGCAGAAGGTCCAGTTATAAATTTAGTTTTAACATTACAAAACACATGCATAGATGAATTGTTCTCAGTAAGCTCTTGAACATGCATTTAGAAAATATATAGTGAGAATTTCATACTGTCTTTAATTGTATGATGGTTATTTTTGTGTAAACTCATGTAAGCCTCCCCAAAAACACCCCATATCCTGCAACTTTACCACCATCTGTCTGATAAGCTGCATCGGGGGGTTCTTGAGTTTGAGAGGAGGGAGAAGAGAAGGGGGTAAATCCTGAAATAAATGAATGGTGGGATTAATTTCCCATGATCTCTGGTGCACATGCTGGTCATTGTTATGAATCTTGGATTACTGTTTGTTTATTAATGACCCAGAGCAGATGATTAGTGGGACGGGGGTGCGGCAGACCCTCTGTGCTTGCTGCTGACTGCTTAATTGTTAGTGTCTTACAGCAAGTCATTGCATCACCATGACAACGGCTTCTGTTTACATTATGCCAGGGAGTGTCTCCATTGGTTTTAAGTGCTGGTTTTGCCAGCATTGTTGTCCTGCAATCTGAAATCTAAAGGTTCTTTATTGGCATTGACGGTTCCATTTGGAACCTTTAACCTTCGTGGAACCTTTCCATGATTCATTATGGTGGAAAAAGGTTCTTCAGATTAAAAAAAATCTTTGAACAAAATGGTTCTTTTAAGAGTTGTTGTCTGAAAAAAAAACAAAAAAAAAAAACATTTGGAGCCCTTTTTTTAATGAGTGTGAATCATTGTGGTCTAGTCATTATGTTGAGCTGTGTTGATTGCTTTGTTTTGGTGAATTGAGAGCTTTGTTTTGTAATTGTAGAAGCATGAGAACATAGTTTTTCCTTTTTTCTTTTCAATAGGGATTATATTTAAAACTGTGTGAAGTGACGTGTCCCAAAATGTGTCATTTCTCTAACTAGACAACATTTTGGGTATTTTACAAGCATGTTTGAACACTTTTGCAACTGAATGCACCTATTGCTGAGTAGGGAGCTCAAGACACTTAAGCCAGTGTCCGTTAAGTGAACAGTTTACCCAGAAATTAGATTTACTGCCATCTAAGATGTAGATTAGTTTGTTTCTTCATCGGAGAGTCCGAACAGCTGATAAAAACATCACAATAATCCACACCACTCCAGTCCAGCAATGAATGTCTTGTGAAGCCAAAAGCTGCATGTTTGTAAGAAACAAATCTATCAAGACGTTTCTACATTCTAAATGTTCCTTACGGCTAAAATATGAGTCCATAATCCATAATACGACTTCCTCCAGTGAAAAAAGTCCAAAATATTCACAACAATACATATTTTTTTAGAACTGTTTTGGCTTGTAAATGCTGCTTGATCTGTGCATTTATTTTTATTTTTTTCAGATGAGAGGATTATTATTATTTATTTTTTTGCTGGAAGGAGCATTATGGATTATCGACTTGTATTTTAACAGTTTGAAGTTAAAATATATTTTTTTCCTTACAAACATATTTTTTCGCTCTGAAGACATTAATTTATGGACTGGCCTTGTGTGGATTGCTTGTGAATTTTGCGATGTTTTTTTTTTTCAGCTTTTTGGACTTTCATTCTGACGGCACCCATTCACTGCAGATCATCCATTGCTGAGCAAGTGATGCTATGCTACATTTCTTCAAGTCTTTGATTGTGCAGAAAAAATAACTTTAAAAGTGTGATGTGTGCATGGTTTTTTAGATAAGTGTTCCAGAGCTGGTGGCAGGTGTATAATGTACAGAGGGGGTTTACTCTGCTTCACGGGGGATGGGCTTTTGACCCGTGGTTTATCGGACGCCCATCCTATCTGGGACCATTCATTCTGTATGTGTGTGTTGATGGCTCTCTGTACTAATGAAAGCAACTGACAGGCCAATTAAGATCACAAGCAATGCCAAAAAAGAGCAGAAAGGGGAGGGGCTTTGATTGATGGCCGGCTATTTTTGGGACCCATGTGCAAGCCACTGGTGCACATACATGCAAATAAACACGCATTTATGTGCCACGTGTCGACTCATGTCTAGAGGGAGGAGGAGCAGCCGGCCAACAGGGATGCGTCTGGAAGCGTGATCCTCTTACGTGATTATGTGGTGTCCTGAGGAGCCATGTGGACACCCCCAGTCCTCGCTCCCTTTGTGTCGTCGCATTTAATTAAAGCGACAAATCGACTGTAACTCACGCAGACGTTCATTATAGTAGGATTACAACGTTAGAGTGCTTTGTGTTTTGTCTGATGTTTCACCCAGCCTCATTTCTGCAGCACGTCACTGTCTTGTGTTTTTTGTGGGTGTATCTTTTTTCAGGGCGAAGTTTAAGCGAGTAGATCGTCTGCTGAGAAGTTACTCATGCTTTTATAAAAAAAGATAAAAACATGAGTAATAGAATTTTAATCCAAAAAGTGCTGAACATTTCCATCAAAGCGAATGTCATGTTACATAAAAAAATTGTTATATACTAGACTCATGTACTAGTACATATAATTATTCTGAAGTCATACTATACTTAATTTAAGTCATTATTCTTTGTTGATTTTTATTCAACTTCAAGTTTATTGCAGCTATTTGTTGCTGTCTACTTTTAAGAATTTAAGAAGTTATATTCAATTTAAAAAAATATAGGAAATATATGATTGGACTGAAAAATTAAATAGTTGTGCTTTTAGTGCAATCCTTTCATTTATGCAAAACCATATAGTTTTAAATGGTGTTCCGTGAAACTTAGAGGGAAAGAATTAATCGAATTTTAAGTACTTTTCCATCAAAGTGATTTCAAATTAAATGGGGACTGTATAAAAGTGAATTATAAAACCAAATCAGGCTCATTTACTAGATTCTAGAACATGTAATAGTTTATTAGCCATTATTTGTTATTATTTATGTTTAACCGCTCTGTCACTTTCTATTTTTGAGAATCTGACAAATCAGATTCTTGGAATTATAAGGTTTATCTGCATTCCGAGTAGTTTTGAGATATTGACCTTCAAAGCTTTTGCATTCCATTCGACTGTCTAGATAGAAACGTTTTGTTTTTTAGATAAAAAGTCTCAAAACAACATAAAAAATCTTAAATCAAAAATTATGTAAATCACATAATAGAAGTAAGTTGTCACAGAATAAGAATACGTGAATAACTAAATTTGGACAGAAATGTCAGATACTTAGAACCTTACAATTCCAAGGGGGCGAATTGTAATCTTCATTTTCATAAAAGGAATTATGCAATTTAGGTTGAAACTTTAATTAGACATGTCTTAAATGCATCATTTACTCATGCATCATAAATCCAGTCCATATTTAAATTCTTCACCAATTTTAAGTCATCATTTACTCATGCTTTTTTTGTCCCTTTGAAGCTTGTCAGCTATTTGTCACCATCTACTTTTGCAATCTGCTAAATATCTTCTAGTCTGAAAAAGATAATTGCATGTTTTGGAACAACGTCAGTGAGTAAATGATGACTGTTTTAATTCAGACAGAACACCCTTTTTCCTTTAAAGAGACACGGTTCATTTTAGAGGCACACTCTGTTGTAAATTAACACTGAGCAGTTGGACGTGTCTCTCGGTCAGTGTGTCCGTTAGTGACGGACTCTTTCCACCGGCAGTTATGTTCTGACAGAGGAATGTGGCCCTTGAGACCCGGAGCCACACTGCCACCCACTTCATAACCCACAGACATCAATTCTGGGTTTGTGTGTCCTCCGCTGTTCTCCGCAGCTTGACATTTTGTGGGCTTGAAGTGCACACAAGACGGGCTTGATTTGAGCTCTCCAGCTGTTCCTCCAGTAATTAACTAGTTCTCTCCCTCTCTGTGGTTTCTTGTGTCTGGGTGAAGAGAGAAAGCGATTGTTTATTCTCCTGGTGCCCTTCAAAAAATTTTCAGATTCTTTTGTGTGCTGTCATGGAGGAGTTTGTTGTGAAGGATTGAGTGCGAATGAACCTTGGACTGTGTGTGTGTGTGTGAGTGAGTGAGTGTGTGAGTGAACGAGGGGGTTGTAACAATAGGACCATTGTAAATGCTTGGCTGGGATTGGATGGGGGTTTGCTGAGCGGCTTCATTAGTCAATCTGTGTTTCCCTTTCTCTCTCTCTCTCTCTCTCTCTCTCTCGTGCGTGCTCGTATCCTCTGCCATCGGTTCGTTGCAGGAGTGTGTGGTGGGATATACTGCGTTGAGGTGTTCAAGTGGATTGTCTGCTGGCAGCTGGACTGGATTCGTCTCTGCGTGTGTTTCTCAGGTGAGGGTCTCTCACTGAGGAGATGATGAAGATTTAGGATTCACATGAGTGTGTCACTGACAAGCATGTATGTATGTGTGTGTGACTGTTATTGTGTGAGTGTTAAGTGTGTGAGTGTGTGTTTAAGGAAAGGAGACGTTTGCTTTGTTTCCTCAGCTGTGCTTCTGTTGACTGAACTGTCTTAATCTTGCTGCTTGCTCTCTGGTTTTTGGTCACAGTGATTTTCACAGTGATTATTAAACATTTAACAGTGAGCCGCAGGCGATATTATCCATCCTGCGATGGGACGGACAGCGTTTAAGTGGAGTAAACTGACATGAACTGTATGTGTTTGTGTTTACTTACAGGAAATAACTGGCGCGTCTGAGTCTGTTTTAACAGCGTTTTATCGGTCTCTCTTTCAGAATGTGGACGTGAATCTCTCTTTAACCAATGATGGCAGTTCAGGCTGGTTTGCAGGTATGCAACTTTATGAATTTATGCTTTTGTATATGTGCTTTTGCATGTTTATAGAATTGGAGGGAGAGTGGATTCGTACCTGCATCCCCAAGATCAGCTTTTTGTGTGTGTGTGTGTGTGTGTGTGTGTGTGTGTTGCAAGCCGCTGTGTCACTGATAGTTTGAATATGGTTTTAGAAGAAAATGATGTTGGTGATGTTGTGGGTCAAGATCTTAGCTAGTTAAAGAAGAGTTTCATGTTCAGATGGGTGATTGACAATAAGTCAAACCATAATGGCATTGTCCTATGGTGCGACTAATACATACTCCATGTAACATTTGAAAGACGGATAAAATAATTCTTTCATGTTATGGCAGATATCAAAATTCTATACTCTTTGTGTCAACATAAAAAAATTAAAATTTAACTTTAAATGCTGCGTAACAAACATTTTGTACAGATTGGAATGGATGACATTTATTTATAAAAAATTTTTTTAATGCTACATAAACATTGTAATGAAAAATTTATTAATTTGGATTAATATGGGTTACTTTTAGCACTGTTATTGAATCAGTAGTATTTATAAGATCAACTGTAAGTGAGTGTTATGTGACTAAAAAGCTAATCTAAATGTAAAATTGAGCATTAAATGCATGCACAAATGTATATCTAATAATGACTGATACTGAATACATTTTCTTAGATCAATTGATAATTTAAGAAAAATGGTGCATCTCTAACCTTCTTCATGCACTACACACACATATACTTTTAAGCTATTATCTGTTGAAAAGAGCTACTCCGATACACCTGCTCTTTTCTTAGAGGAAACCTGACTCCATACGGCTCCAGGGCAATATTTCCCGCCACTCGTGTTCTAAATCGCTTTGAATTTGATGTTTGAATGTTAATAATCTGTTGAACATTCCAAATAGATAATCCTAGACATGTTGTTGATTTTACACCATCCCGTCTGAGTCTGAAGTGATTGGTAATTCAGAATGTGTCCATCATGTGTGAACCGACCACATTATGTAATGCTATTGCAACATTTGTGTGATTTGATTGAACACGCCAGACTGTTTGCATTTGAGTTAACAACCATAAGTGAGAATTGGAGTGGTCCGCAAGCAAACACTTGACAGCGCATTTCAATAAAAGTTTAACCAAGCAGATCTGACCGTAATCTTCTATGGAATGGTAATCTTGGATGTTTTATATAATATGAATAAAACACCCCCACGTGGAAACGCTTTCCTGTTTAATTAGTCAGGCTTTGTGCACAAGCAGAAGAAACACTCCATATGTGTGTTAGTAGGAGCCTGGAGCTTTCGCTCGCTCTGTTCCTCATGGGAGTTTGATGCATGTGTGGGAACAGCAGGGTTCATGTACAGAAAGGGTTATGGGATTTCCCTCGGAGTGGGCTGCCTATGTGTTTTTTTTTGTTTTTTAATAAATGGTTATTTTGTTTTTGTGTCATTCCCAGCACAGCAGTGTGATTTAGGCTCTTTTAAAGACCTGGTCGTACAGAGTATTGGTAAATGTTTTCTATGGTTTTGTGGTTTGTGTGTTTCAAACAGATGTTTTGCATCAGTCTCGGTCAAGTCACATTCATTTCTATAGTGCTTTATACAATACAGACTGTTTTAAAGCAGCTTTGAAGTAATAAACAAATAAATTAACAGAATTAATGGTCCGATTCTTGAATTCTGCTATAAAACGGCTCTAAAAGACAATAGTGTTATAGTTGGTTGAATCCATCTTTATGTTGCAAAATTAATCCATTATGAAACTAATTTGATTCAGCTATAAAGCAGCTCCCCAAGTAAAAATTTTCTTATAGTTTTTGAAAAAACATTCTTCCAGTAATGTTAATACGCTCTTTCAAAGTTATCTGGTCTTTAATAATGTTCTCAAAATGTTAGCAGAAAAGCATTTATTATACATTGTTAAACACTTTAGTCGGACATTTGTGTAACATAACAAAAAATGTTACTACTTGTTTTGGAACATTTCAGAAAACATTTGAAAGTAACATTCATATAATGATTGCATAATTATAAAATGCAATGTTTCCTTAACGTTGGCGTAAATATTTTTAAAACATTTCACAAAAAACATTTTTATGACATTGTCACTGTCCAGGTCAATTCAGTGCAGTCAAATCAATAAAAGAGTAGTATTACTCCTACTCATGGTGACGGGTTTGTTTGAATACTTCAGCATGTTTGTGTGAAGTTCTCTTATGAGAGGGTTGTTTTATATAAATGTTATTACTCTTTGTTTGATTAGTCGTGTTTGTTAGGGCTTGGGTGTTTACAAACTGCCTTGATCTCAGCAGGGTCTCCGTCTTTCCGGAGAAAGAGCGTGGAATCTGTGTGAGGGGGTCACTGTGGCCCCAAGACAGTTTTGTGTGTGTTTCTCTGTGCACATGTTGAACTGTCTAGTTTTCTCTCTCTCTCTCAGGCTTGCTTCGGCGAGAAGTTTGATGTCCCTTTACAGAGTCCTCGCGGCTTGCGCTCTCCCCGGCCCGGCCCGGGTCTGACTGATGTGTTCCAGTTTGACCAGTGGTTGGCCGTACGGCACGAAGCCACGCTGGTGCCCATGCAGGAGGATCTGGCCATCTGGCTGAGCGGCATGCTGGGTAAACCTGCTAACGCAAAACAAGCCTCTCTCAGTGTATGAAAGCAAAAAATTACTGCTATTATTAGTCTAAATGTATTTTCCTTTCGTCTGTCAAATTACTAAAACCCAAAGACTCGTATATCAAGCAAAGAAGTGTGGGAAACAACGTTGCTCTCGTATAACAGTGATATACGACCCCCGAAACAAGAACTCAATCTCTCGGTCTTTGTAGAATAATGGAGGGTGTTTCCCTTATACCTGTCTGTCCACATGCTGAGCATGTTCACCGGGGCCAAAGAACGCTCACCCATAAACCTATTGCTCGGTTTGTTTGTTTTTTTACATTAAGTCCTTGTAATCCTATAGTCCTCTTTCAGATAATACACTAAATGCGTTGTGGAATTTGAACAAAGTACTCTAAATATGACTGTTTTGTGCTGTTGACCTTGTTTATTATCTACTGACAGGGTATTGGAGATTGTGGCGTGATAGGTCTGAATTTTATTTGTTGTTTGTAGTTTTCAGTCACATGACTGATGTGGAGACCTGGAGGACAAAACAGTCATAGAAATGCAGCATAGGCCTGTCAATTTTACATGTATGCCTTTAGCAGATGCTTTTATCCAAAGCAACTTACAAAAGAACACCGCTATTCGTCTGCAAGAGGCAACTAGATAAAGGCAAGATTAGGCAAGCTACAAAAGAGGAGAACAGAGGGAGTGAAGGTTTAGGAAAGTAAGTTTTTGCCTCACTGTAAAGGTTGTCTCGTTCCAACTTGTCCTTAAAAGTGCTCTGTGTAATATTTTGGCTGTACTAAAGAATAAAAACCAAATTTGCAGATATTAAAGAAACGTGCCAAGTTCACACATTTGTTTCTCCAAAAAAAAAAAAAAAAAAAAAAAAAAAACAGTGCTACAGCCAGTTATTCTAATGAATAATATGAAATGTGTGTTCTGTGTCGGAATGTCTTTTTTTTTTTTTTTTTTTTTTTTTTTCTTAACCTGTGTGACTCCGCCCACTGCCAGTTTATCCAATAGAATTTTGTCATTGGAAACAGATATCTGTTTTCCTGATATCTGTGTTTTCGTAGGTGAGCAGGTGACACCCGAATGCTTCATGGAGGAGCTGGACAACGGTGTTAAACTGTGTCGTTTGGTTGGAATTCTTCAGAGTAAAATCCCACAGGATTCGGAAACACAGGTGTGTAAGGAAGGTGTGATGTGTGGTGGCCGGCGATAAAGCTCGGATAACCGCAGGAGTTACGCTTCATGTGTAATTTACGTCTCTGTTTTGTTAACAGCTGCTGTCAAAGAGAATCCAGTTCAAGAAAAACGCCTCCCCTGGATCATTTTTCGCTCGGGACAACACAGCGAATTTTCTGTCCTGGTGTCGTCACATAGGAGTGGACGAGACCTATCTGTTTGAGTCTGAGGGTTTGGGTAAGAGATCTTTTGATCTGGTGTCTAGGTGCAATGTATAATTAATTGGTTAACAGTTAAGTTCTTGTAATATTCATTCATGAGCAGAACTGGATGTTTTGTGCATCGCCTAGTTTCTATTTCTGTCATGATGGATGTACTGGATATGGATTTACTTAGCCATATATTATTTTTGTACAGTAGAATGTACTTCTCAACTTAATACGTTTATACAATACAGTTTGTTATAATTTATTTTATGAATATCGCTCAATGTTTCAAACTTTTCCACTTTTCTATAATTTTCATAATACATTTCTGTTGTGCACACGTTTATTCAGCTTTATTTCCCTTTTTTTTTTCTTTTTCTTTCATTTGATTCAAATATTAAAGGATTAATTAATAATATTTTATGCATTTGTGTTTTATGATTTTTAGTAATGCATTTACACACATCACAGAATTTCGGAAAAGATAATACATAATCCATAGTAATGTTAATATTTTAATAGTATATTCAATTGTTAAAATTGTATGACTTCACTTAATTAGACATGCTTTTTGATTGCAAAAAAGAATAATAAAACAAAGCTTTAAAACAGAATTCGGGAAATAACTAAACTACTGGCTTCATAGATCTGCATGCTACGATTCATGATTATTTTTATATCAATATTACAAGAAAAATAAGACTGGGTTGAAAGGTTTGGAGCGGCTCTCCAGATTAGATCGACTTCACCTGTCTCTCAGTATCAGTCCATTAGAACTGGACTTTAATCATGTTGGTTAAATTAATGTATTTAAACTGAGACCAGCGTCCTTCTGTCGGTCCTCTGTGCTAGTGTGTCTCTCTCTGAGCTGTTTAACAGGCCGTAATCGTTTCAGAGGATCTGTGGCCGTGTACGTCAGTTGAGCTGTGGCCCCGCACATCCCCAGCTCTCCGTTAATCTGTGATGTTAATGAGTGCGAGTGATCTGGGGTGTAAGTCATTAACCTGACGGGCCTAAGGCTTGCTGTCCTGAAGAGCATCAGTTATCAGTCGGTGTGTCACCGTGCATTATGGGATGCAAACTGACAGAACTCAGTGTGACCTGTAATCGGGCTGGTGTGAGAGAGAGGGGACAGCAAGTTTCCAAACCCAAATGAATTTCAGTGGTGCATGTTGTTGTTTTTTTTTTTTTTTTTTTTTTTTTACGTCTTGATATTTTTTTCCAAAATTATTATTGGCTGACCTGTTTGCATTGAAAATACTTTTAATACTTAGTTAAAAGTTGAAATAATGATCTTTTTGGATTTTTAAGACCAGAAATTATGACTATCTAGTACTTTTTACATTTTAAATGTGATTTTCATTATATTAACCATTCAAGTCAAGACACTACAGTCAAAACCATTTTTTTTCATGCACTGGCCATTGGCTTCAATAACATGTCTTCTTTCAGACTAGTGGAACGTAGTAAACATTTTAAGTCAATTTCTTTCTTTCTTTCTTTCTTTCTTTTTTATTTACTGGTGACGGTATTTTCTGATTCATGAAGACCTAAAAAACATTTGACTCTTATATAGCAAAATAAAACAAGCATTTCAAACCTTCCCAACCCCCCCATATTAGATTCTTGTTTTGGAAATATATGCAAATGTGTGCATATGTAATTATATAATGAATAATTTTGCATATTTAAACAAAATTTCAGAAAATAGAATTATTAAATGAAAATGCATTTATATGAACAAACGGCTATATGAAGCAAAGTTATAATCATGAAGTAAAAATATTTTTGTTAATTGAAATAAGGATGACATAAAATTATACTTTTTGGATGAAAAGCTTAAAAATAAAATTTATTTGAAGTTTAAGTCAAAGCACCATACTTTGCATATTTAAAAAATATTGTGTTTTAATGTACTAGGATTAATTGTTTGCATGTGGTACCGGTTATATCTGTAGCCTTAATAACTTTTGACAATGAATGATTGCTGGGTAATTATGGTAACGGCTCTCCCTCCCTTCCTTTCTTCCCCAGTCCTGCATAAAGAGCCGCGGCAGGTGTGTCTGTGTCTGCTGGAGATCGGGCGGATCGTCTCCAGGTAAGAGAACCGGCTCTGATGATCCCGCAGGTGACAGATGTCAGGTTGTGCTTTGGGGTCAGAGGTCAGGGGCTGCTTTAGGGGCTTTAAAGTTGGGTGGAGGGCAAATTTACAGGGATTTCACAGGATTTAATTGGCTTCAGTGCTTAGAGCAGCTATTGTGCTGTAGAGAATCTAAAACAAATCTGAATTTCTAGAATTACACAACAGTGACTGTAAGTAAGGGCCTTATTTTGCAATAATGAACATCTGAATTTATATTATCTTGACTATTACCTCGAAACTTACCAAATAAATTAAAAAAAATCTGATTTGAGTTTGACATAATTTTATTATTTATGGCATTTAATGGTCATTATAGCAAAGTTAAGTTAAATTGTGATTAGCTGACCAGGACAAAAACCCAAATAAACATGTAAAACATTATAATTTACTGTTAGGACAGTGTGTTGACGGGTTTTTTGTTTGTTTGTTGGTCTAGGTATGGGATCGAACCTCCGGTTTTGGTTAAACTGGAGAAGGAAATTGAACTGGAGGAAAGTCTAATGATGACGGATCACGTGTCTCCAGTAAAAACATTCACTGTGTGCTGTCAGCACGGAGCCCTGTATCACGCCGTGAGTATCACACACTGTAGCACACTAAGGTCAGGCTTTTAGTTTGAGTTGAATTATGATCCTAGATTTTTAAAGTTTGTAAACCGTATGTATAGCTGGATCTGTATACATGCATTTTCTAGATGACAACCTGCAAAATGTGCAATATTCAACAAGACAAGCTCTGTGTGTGTGTGTGTTAGTGTTGTCAAAAGACCCAGTATACTTCAGTACCATGTCGGTACTAAAAAAATGAAAATGTCACTGTACCAAGTTTCTTTAAGTACCTGTGGTTTGGAGTACCCGATCAACCCGGTTCTCGATGCATATCGCTATGATTTCCACTAAGCAGAAGATGCTGACGTAATCTCAAAATCCAGTCATGAAAATGAAATTTACATTTTAATATAGACAGTCACAGAATTTGTCAAAGTTAGCATAAATTAATCAAATCAAATCTCCATATGCACCAGTATCTGTAAATGTTAAGCCGCAAAAGTTGGTTGAAATATGAACCCTGCATGTTCTGCGCGTCTCTGTGTGAATGAATGAATGGTTTGTTTACAAAATGTTTACATTTTTACAGTAATTTCAGCATCTGCCATCTCAATGTGGACATAAATATTAGTATAAAAAAAAAAAAAGTATTTTGTCACGGAAGTATTTTTTTTAATTATCATATTTTAGTGTTTAGCTTTGGTACCGAAATTGGTACAGAGAACCGTGGATTTTCACTGGTATCTGTACCGAATACTGACATTCTGGCACCGTTACAACACTAGTGTGTGTGTGTGTGTGTGTGTGTATGTGTGTGTGAGAGAGAGAGAGAGAGACAGAGAGAGAGATACTAGGCGTTTCTCAATGTCAAGGAAGGATCCTCGGAAGCCAGAATTTCGAGGATGCTACATCATTGACATCTGTCGAAGGACTGTTCCAATGTCGAGATCCTCGGAATTTCAACCAAGGACTGAATCGTCCTTTTGAAAAATATCCCATTTAACAATTGTTAACTTGGTTGCGTCACCGGCATTTCTTTTATAAATAACTAGTTAAGTTGTCCAAAGTAATTTAACGTTAATATTATACCATTCACAGCATTATTCAAACGGACCTTTTCACTGACGTAATGACGCAATGACGTGCACTTGCTAGCCTGTTCCTATGCTATGCTATGCTATGCTATGCTAAAGAGGAGCCTCGCCTAGCCTCTGAAGGAGACTTGGAAGGACCAGTCCTGCCAAGGAAGTATCCTTGACATTGAGAAACGCCAACTTTTTCCCTCAATTAAAATAACTGGAAAAAAAAATAAAATGTTGAAAATATACAAAAAAAATAAAATTGTATATAATAATAAAAAAAACAATAATAGTATCTCAATGATACTAAAATAAGACTGGCTTAATCTGAAATATTGTAAATGTTCAGGAATATTACAGGTTTGAAGAAAATGTATTTTATTTGTCAGATTTTTTTGCATGATGAGGCTCCGCATCCTTCTTCGTTCTGACACAGTTATCACACATCTCCAGTTGAGTTTATTGTTTGATGAGTGTGTAAACAGCAGCTGTTGTTTAGAAACATGCTTCATATCAGGGACCAAATTCACTGTCACTCAGCCAAATAACCAGTGGGACTTCCTCGGGTCCTGAGTTCAGTGCTAAAAGTTCATACATCCTTTACAAACTAGCTGTTAGCTTTCCATCTTGCAAATGAGTAAATTTTTCTCTCATTTCACCCGAACAAACTCTTCTGATTTGTAGGATCGTGCGGATCAGGACGACCCTCCTTGTAACTGCACACAGAAGTTTTCCATCGAGTATCTGTCTGAGGGACGCTACAGGCTCGGAGACAAGATCCTGTTCATCAGGGTAGGAGCAGCTTTTAGAGACTATTTTACCAGTCTTTAAAGCCACAATAAAGTGGAAGTAGCAACAGATCTTTTCTTGCATATTGTGATATATATATATCCGAGTGTAAAAGATCAGAAATGATAAATGTAGGGTGGGACTTGGTTCTGTGTATCAGCTGTTGATTGGATTTTGAAATGTGGGCGTGGCTCTGTAAAGTGGAGGCGGGGTTTAAGAGCACTAGCTGTTTAGAAAAGCCCTGCAAAGATAAGTGTCTTTCACTGGAAGATCCAGTTCTGACATTTTGATCCAAACGAAACATATGCATGGATAAATTGTTCACATTCATCTACCAAGATCTGTAAAATGCATTTAGAAAGTAGGTAGGGTGAATTTTCATTTCATGCTGATTATAAGAATCGGCACTGTTTTACATGATCTTGTTTTCATTCTGTTAAAATCACACTGCAGATAAACCGTATGCAAACACGCTCATCCGAGCACGCTTGGCTCTCATTCACAACCACTGTAGCAATCCGCTAAAGCCAATCTAGTTTGTTTAACCAGCATGTCCTGAACTGTCATAACATTCGCTGACACAGACACACACATCCAGATTAGGTAGAACATGCACATACACACAGACGCCGTGTGAACATGTTCTTCCTGATTAAACAGTGAGGTCAAACCACATGGCAATAAATCAAGCCAGTTTAACAGAGTTGCAACAAAAATTTATTTTTGGTTTCAGCCTGAACAGTTTAGGAGGAAGGAGATCATCTCTTCCTTATTACTGCTTGTTATAGCATGAAATAAACATGAATGAACATTAAAATGTATATTGAAATGAACAGTACAACTAAGTGAAATTATTCATGTCTCATGTAATTGTTCAGTCAGTGTCCACAGAAAGACAAAAACATCAGATTTACCTCAGAAAAGTCATTCAATATCCATAAACTCATTATTTAGGCAGCTTGTAAAATAAAAAAAACTCTAAAGAGGAGCATTATGATAAATATTATGCACTAAATTACGTTTTTCTTAGATTTTTCCTTTTCCTGTTGACATTAATGTGTATAAATATGTCAGGAAAAACAGCCTTATATTGCAGACATTTTTTTTTATGTTTGTATTTCAACAACAAATTAGTTGAAACATAATTATACAATGAAAAAGTTCATATAAAACTGGCTAATGTGCAAGTTATATGTTAGTACAACTTAATTACATGCTGATTATTAAATCAATTAGAACAATCGATTATAAATATATATTTGAGTTTTGATAACTTTGGTTTTGTTGTGATAAAATTGCTTTCAGTGCATCAGTTAATTTTTTTTTTTTATTTCTGTGTTGATTATTCAGTTTAATTGATTATTAAATACATTTTTAGAGAAACATCAAATATGTAAAATTGAATAACAACGTCTTCTACATATTTACATACATACCCAATTTACTTTTTCTTTTTTATTTAAATATGGATTATTAAATTTGATTTAAATTGATTTAAATAAACTTTTTAGGCTAAATAAAATAACTAATAACTGTTTTGTTTTTTTATTTACATGTTTAAATACTGAACTCTTAGTTTTAATTTGAGTGTTTTTTTATTTTTTATTTAAGTATAATTGATTAACTTTTTTTTGTTTTTGGCTTAATAAAAACTAATAAACATTGCCTTGTGCAATTTACCTATTTATATGCATTTAAGTGTTGATTTTTTAATTTTTTTAATTTAATAATTGATTATTATTTTATTTTCTGTTTTTGGCTAATAAAAACTGTATTATGTGAAGTTTGCATATTTATAAACATCTTTAGTTTTCATTTGGGTGTTGATTTATTAAGTACATTTGATTATTAAAAGGTAATTTCGGTGCATCGCTAGTATTCATTATATTGCTTACTAATTAAAATCCTCCCTCTTAGATGCTCCATGGCAAGCATGTGATGGTACGTGTCGGTGGAGGTTGGGACACTCTGAAAGGGTTTCTGATGAAATACGACCCCGACCGCGTGCTGCAGTTCACCACTCTGGAGCAGAAGATTCTAGCCTATCAGAAAGGCCCGTCCGGCTCAGGCCCCGCCCACAGCTTGCAGGCCACACAGCCGCCCACGATGAACCCCATCGCAGCCGTTAACCTCCTCCCAGAATCATCCTCTTCATCGTCATCCTCCACAACATCTGTGTCCAAACCCAACACGCCTACACCCGCGTCCCGTGGTTTCACCCAGTCGCCCGCTTCCACGCCCTCAATGCCTCGCAGAGCCGCGGCACCCAAGAAGATTTTTCACACGCCCACCGCTTCCCCGAAAATGACGCCTCTTTCATCACCCGTCCCGAAAAGAAGCCCGCTTCCCCAGTCAACCCAAAAAGCCCCTTCCGCTGCATCCAAGACCAAACTGCGTCCGCGTGGATCTCCGACTCAGCCTCGCAGTCCCGTCTGTCCCGAACCCACCTGCAAGCTGCCTAAACCTTCAGCACCACCGACATCTGTGCAAAAACCGGCCCGTCGTGACGCACGCCCGCCTCCGGCACCCATCCGCTCGCAGCTCGCCCAGAGACGCCCTCCTTCCCCTGCCTCCGCCCTGCACATAGAGTCCAGGGAGCGTCGTCCCGCTTCCCCTCGCTTGGTTTCAAATAACCCCAAACAGACGATTCCTCTCCCAAAACCTTGCAAGAGTAAATCCTTAGAGCAGAACACAGCTGCTACACGAACCGTTGCGTCTGTCAATGCTAAAACAACCCTCAGGAAACCTCTGGTCAGCAGTAACCCTCCCGTCCAGACGCCCGCTGTGAGCAGCACTACCAAACCAGCACCCAACAGCACTACCCACAAATACACAGCACGGACTAAACCCAGCAAACGTGACGAACCCTATTTTGAGATGAACAATAAGAGAAGGGTAAAGAACTGAGAATGCTGGGATATGTAGCGTCACGCTTCACATACGGATTTATTCGGATGCCATAATTAATTTAAAGTGAAAATGAGGCTGTGATGTGATTGTTGTATTTTTTAAATGTTGAAATTACATTTTTAAGATAGGCTAAGGCTATATATCTAGCCCAGCTATGAAAATGAGACTTTTAATTCAAAACAACCTTTTAAACATAATGCACATCTGTGTTTGACAGCCTCATCATTTTCATTTACGTTAAGTTAATTATGACATCTGTTTGTTTGTTTGTTTGTTTGCTTTGCATCGGTCAAAACTTCTCCGGCTTTCATTTGTGCTGGGATATATAGAGGGTCAGGCTTCATATACAAATGTGTTCAGATATTATATTTAATGTAATTTAAATAAAAACGAAGCTGTGACGTGTGCAGTCCATTTAATTGGGTGTCTGTTGTAAACATTGCAAATACATTTCTAGTGGCCAAGCGATTTTAAATTAGGTTTTTAATTCAGTACAATTAAATGCACTGCACATCTGTATTTAACAGCCTCTTTGTTCATTTAAATTAAACTAAATTAGCCATAATCTGTTTGTTTTCTTGGCATCTGTCAAAATGTTCATCTCAAGCTTTCATTTGTGCCATCATCAGGTTATGCCTCGGATACATTTTACACAAATTATCACGTTTTTTTATTCTTCTTTAGCTACTGTAATTATCATTATTTTAGCTAAGAGTTTAGGAAGCATTTATAGGTTTAGTTTAAGTGTTTGAAATTATGCACGGTTATGCAAAACTCATATCATCATCTTTTGTGTTTAATATCCGTTACTTTTTTATGTGATCTGATTTGACTCCTGATTGGGTTATAAATGTATTAGTATTACTTATTGATACCGTAAATCATTTATTCACTGTATGTTAATGTATTCTGAGCTCATAAGAAACACTAGAAGAGTGTTGGAAAGGTAAAGCGGTAAGTGTGTGTGTGTGTGTGTTTAAACTAATGTCTGTCTTTATGTATAATGTGCTGCGGGGCACACATGCAAAGGTCTGCTGTTCTGTATCCACTTCATATTTACATTGAGAGCACTGTAAAACATAAGAGATATATGTAGATGAATCCACTCTTGTTGTCTGACACCCCATAATATGCAGAAACACCTCTCTATGGCAACCAAAGCGAAATTCATGTTTGAATCTTGTATTGCATCATTTTAGAGCACATTTTAAAAACTATTTTAGAGTATTTAGGGTTTTTCGACGTGCCTTAAATTTGTGTTTGTAGAAATAAAGGTGTAGTTTCTTATCAAACGCACTTGAAGAACTGTGTTTAGTCAGGATGGTTAGTTTGGCAGGTACTGCGGTTTAATTTGTATGTTTTAAGTTGGTCAGACAGCCAGCTGTTACTAAAAGAAATGCTACCTCCTTTACGCCACACGAATACTACTGACTCAGTCATGCCCAAAAACACCTGAGCTTTTATTACACTGTCCAAGACGATGCTAAATATTTTCCAGTTTATTCAAGAGTTACAGAAAGGTTATTATAAATATAAATTTTACGTTTAAGGGTATTTGTTCTCTTTTTTTCGGATGTGGTTCTTTTAATTATATATTTGTGCGCCAGATCGTGTGAGAGAGATTCTTCCAGCACTTTAAGAAAAAGTTTGTTTTGAATGTAGCTTATTTTCGTTGTTTTGTTTGTTTGTGTCTTTGCATTCTGTCAAATAAAGATCTATACAGTGTATAATCTGCTTGTGGCGTACTTCAGCAAATTTGTTCAGAACACCAGGTAAGGTTACTTTATCTTAATTTTTGTACTGGCATTGTGTAAATATCAGGATAATATTACAGTGAAAATGAGTTTTACTACATCTATCTCTTTGTTCTCATCCATAAAATGCATTGATATGAGATTATAATAGCTCATGTGTGTGATAGTGCTGCAGCCTAGTGGCTAAAAACACAAAACTACAAACTCAAAGATGAACAGTATTTGTATATTTGATTGGATCAGTGCAGTCTAATCAGTAATTAATGCCATGGATATTATAGTTAACTAAAACCATAAAAAAAAAAAAAAAACTTAACTAAAATGGTAACAAAAAAAAAAAAAAACATTTTGTATTTGTAGTGTAAATGTGTACAAAACTTTTTTTTTTCTTTTCTTTTAATTCTGTCAGTTACCAAGAAATGTATATTTGACTGGATCAGTGCAGTCTAATCAGTAATTAATGCCATGGATATTATAGTTAACTAAAACCATAAAAAAAAAAAAAAAAACTTAACTTAAATGGTAACAAAAAAAAAAAAAAACATTTTGTCTTTGTAGTGTAAATGTGTACAAAACTTTTTTTTCTTTTTTTTTAATTCTGTCAGTTACCAAGAAATCTTATCTTAATTTAGTTATTAAATTAATTTGCTAAAATAACAAAACAAAAAAAAACTGAATAAAAAATTCTAGACATTAAAAATACTAAAAAATTCAAAATTATTAAAAACTTAACTATTTTTTTAATATTCAAAATAATAAATAATAAAAACTATAATACTATCAAATAATTGTCAACATCCATTACGGTGCGTCAAGTATTGCCACGTTTATTTAAAAAATTATTTTCAGTCAGCATACTCAGACATATAGTCACTTTTTAAAAATCTAACAATTTTTGTTCATTTATTTTTTATCTACCGACTCATTTCAACAAAGTAAGCATGTGTTTCTTTGGCCCAACTCATGCAAGTCTTTGGTTCAAACGATTCAAATGTAGCGATTTAATACAGAACAGTTCGATGTTTAACCACGTGGTGGCGCTCTCTACTCACTTTTATGGATCATATCTGACTACGTACGTACAGCTTTTCCCCTTCAAAACCTTAATACGCTGCTTAATATATCTGGGGTTGTCTGAGTTTATCAAACTCTGGATATATCATTCTGTTTTGCTCGTGTATCCATCAGATGATAGACTAATATTAAAAAGATTAGGTGGATAATCTGGTAGAGTGGCTTATGTCTAATAACTTCTCTTGATGATGCAGGTTTTTAGTCGCTGAAGTAAAGCTGCATGTCAAGTGAATCCTTCAGTTCAGTCTTTATGGCTGTGCATTTCTAGATGCAATTTTGTACGGTTCACGCTTGACACCTCCAGTCCTTTAAGATTTGTCAAAGGAAAAATAATCATTTTAAAAACATTGCATTTGGAAAAAGCATAACATAAACCACATTTAACTATTTCCATCACATTTCTAGGCCTATATTTTTTTTATCCCGATATTTCCAGGTATTCCATCACCGTGAGAATCCAATGTATAAATGCATAGTTTACACAAAATTCATTTCCTGGCAGATATAAATATACTACTTAACACAACACTTTAGATATTAATATACGGCACAATAAATTAACACAAACTACAGGGCTCTCAAGTCTCACGCATTGGGCGTGAGACTCACGCATTTCAACCCGTTCACACGCTCACACGCCACACCTTGTATTTCTCACGCAGAGACATTACGAGGACAACGCCCACCAAGTTGCGGCGCTATTTTTTTAAACAGTGAAACAGGTAACGTAGAGGAATCAAGTGAGTTCCCCGAAGGCCCTGACACGCACCTGCTAATCGAATAAAAAAAATATAGCTACCGATCAGCCAATCAGAAAATAGCATTGCTGTATCCGGGTAAGATTTTTACAGGCTCGTGTGCAACACAGATCCAGACGCTCGCTGAAGTAGGTAACGTTACGGTTACAGACTTGTCAAGACAATGACACAGATTTTCACTATATGTTTTTTTTATCAATATATTAATTTAACATTTTTTAAAAACAGTCTAAGATATGTTTTGGTCTGATGGTTATTATGACCCCGACACGCACGCCATTTTGGCCATTATACGTGGTCGGCCGTAGCTTTTGTGCCTATTATTAGCCCACTATTATTTTTTTATTGCCAAAGTTACACGTTGAAGAGGATGCGGGGCTACTCTGACAGTTTTATATAAGAGACTTCTATAATAGGCCTATCCATAATACTTGTATGGCAGTATCCATAATAGTTTAAAAAAAAAAAAAAAATTTTCTTTCCTTTTATTTTTACTGCACCTCATCCTGGTCCCCATTTTCAAAACGTTTTGCCTAGGCTATTTCATTATATTTTATCCAATGTATAATATTGATTATTGCATTCGTCTATTTCAAAGATGTCAGGGAAGAGGCAAAGGAGCAATCTTTCATGCTTTGTTCTAAAAGATCTGGGCCCGTATTCATAAAGAATCTTAATGCAAAAAGTAGTTCCTAGTGACAAAATTCTAAGAAAATTCTTAGAAATGTGGGCGTTTACTTTTAAAATTAAAGAAAAAAATCCTAGTAAAGAAAAAATTAATTCAGAAAGCATCTTATCCCTTAAAAGAGGTCTTAAGGTAAAATTTGTTATGAGCACAGACGAGGACTTTTAAGAGGCTTAAGAGTTTCTTTAGCAGAGGAGAAAATGGCAGAAAGATGAAGAGGCAGAAGAAATGTGTTGCAGACAATGGATGACAATGAGTTAATAAGACGGTATAGATTATATAATAATTTAATATAATATAATTTAATATATAAATTAAAGTAATCACTACATTACGATATTTGGCAACTGGGAACATGCAACAATGCAATAGTGATGATTTGGGTCTGTCACAACCTTCTGTAAGCAGAGTGATCACACAAACAATTACAGCACTTTCAGAACATCTTATTGTGTCACAGTTCATTTCGTTTCCACTGGACATTCCCACCTTGCAGGCTCTAAAAACTGCATTTATGAATATAGCAGGCTTATAGGTGAACACAAGCAGGGGGAATGAACCGTTAATAGTTTGTCCTATACGCTCCCATGTCTGCTTCTTGTCCCTTGCTGTGTCTGAATTTTCCTTTAAGAATGGCCTTGTGTTCATCCACTAACTGGGCTAACAGTAAACACTGTTCCTCTGTCCAGATTGGCTTTCTCGCTCTTCTTGGTTTTGATTCCATGTTTGATACATTAAAACCAACACTCAAACCGCCACTTACATAGGACGGCAATCACTGTAATTGGAAAGAGTGGAACAATTTTTATCATTCTAAGCCAATCAAATACCTTATAGGAAATTAAAAGCATGGTAAATAAAAAAATAGAATTCATATACACACATATAATGTGTGTGTGTGTGTGTGTGAGAGAGAGAGAGAGAGAACGGTCAAATAGGAAAAATTACGCATGTAAATTTAAAGTGAGGATTAGAATAGACCCTATACTTAAAATCACTCTTTTTTTTCCTTCTTAGACAACCAGCCAATCAGAGTCTTCAAAAGATTGTGTCATACATAGCAACCGGTTCAACCCCGCCTCCTCACTAAGATAAACGTTTTTGTCTTTTCCTTACTCAGAGTTGCTCTCAGATCGGTCCCGAATCGCTTTTAAGCTAAGACTCCTACGTAAAAGTTTTTAAGCTAAATTAAGAGTTTTCTGAGAGGATTCTTAGAATCTTTATGAATGCGGGCCCAGCTCCCTAAAAAGGTGGCTAGGTCAGAGGAGGAGGCTGTGGAGAATACAGTAGGGGAGGGAGTTAGGGTGCCAGTAGAGGATGGGTGCATGGAAGAGACTGTGGAGGACCATAGAGGAAACAGTGGAGAACCCACTGGAAACAGGGAAAAAGAGAGGGTTATGTAGAGCAGCCACCTGTAGGTGTTCCTTTAAGAAGGAGTGGTCAACCCGATCGCCATTCATCACAATGGGAACCACCAGCTCTTTTTACTGGTGCTTAGTCTGCAGACAAGAGAACTCCTGTGTCCATCAAGGTGTGAGGGACATAAGCAGGGAGGCTTTCTAAAATAGCTGCATTAGTGTTAGTGCTTGCTCATTCAAATACCTATGCTGAGAGGGTTTTCTCCATGGTGGGATTAAACAAGACCAAAACCAGGAACAGTTTAGCACTTGATGGAACTGTGAAAAATGGCTGGCCTGGAACCACACTGATTCAAATGGGAGCCACCAACCCCTGGCCTCAAAACCAGCTACCAACACCTACTATAAACAGCACTGACCATTTTTTCTCTCTCTCTCTCTCTCACACACACACAAATAAATGCTGAATTAAATAAATATTATTTTATTTGTAAGAATATGTGTCATTTATGAGATCAGACACCCGTCCCCATCAAACCCCTGCCGACATCGCGACCGCGGGCAAAATCTCACTCTGAACTCAGTTCAAAACTTGAGAGCCCTGAAACTAGGTTTACAAATCGAACTAACCAGAATATGAAAGAGTCCAATATCTTCCAGACTCCAGATAAAATGATTCACCATCAAGTTTATTACGTGTATTTAAAATATGATACAAATCTATTGTAACTAGATAGAAATATATTCTTGTGGCTTCACTCGCTCAGCGCTCGTGCTGCGTCAAACCCAGAGCGCGCGGACATTATTCTCCACCGCGCGACGCCACAACATATCAGCAGGCGCAGCCAAACGCATCCCAAACACGCTCGAAATACCGTTAAAAACACAAAAATCGGCTTCCTTGAACTGTTCTAATCGTCTGCTTGACAAAATGGGGTCTTTCGCGTCGAAGCTCCGCCATTTTGTGGCAGAATAACTTGCGAGAGGGGTGCGTGTAATGGTTGAATGTAGTCACCCCCGTGTCGTTTATATCCGCCCGGCGCTTATTACAAGGGACAGGGAGTAAATTACGATCCATCCGTTGCAACAAAGCGCAGATTGTGCTCCTTTAACTGCAGACGCCACGGTTTAACTTAAGCTATTAATGTTTATTGCAGAGCAGCGCTCTGTGTCAAATATGTGGAGTTTAGTCAAAGATTGGAAGACTTTTGCTCATGCATTTTATTAGTCACCATGATATAGCAAAACTTAGTAGTTTAAATGAAAAGTGACTGTTTTAATAACAAATATAAAAAATTGATTCATTTAAACTTCTTTCTCTAGTTGGTGCATCCCAAATCGCATACTTATGCACTATTCTATGAAGTTTTATAGTACAAATCATAGATTTGTGACACATTTGACCGATCCAGATACGTTGACGTGTTCACCATTTTGGAACGGTTAACTTGATGTAATTTACCATAATAATAAATCAATACTCAAAGATATACATGTGTATAACTTGCTGTTGTAGATGCACACAGTCAACTTGCACTCGAAGGTTCGCAGATCATTCCAAAAACAGCATATGGTTTATTGTATTGCGGTCACACTGCGGAAACAGTCACTAATGAGGCATCTATGTGTATATATATCAGTGGTATAAATATTGCAAGTAGTGTGTTCACACTGAAAATTTCAAAAATAAAAAATGCACTTTAAATACCTGGATGATGCACTTAAATAACCGAAAAAATGTGGAATGTCAAATTATGCACTATGCACTTATGTACTATGCAATCAACCATGTAGTGTATGATTTTTATTATTATATATTTAAAAGGTTATTTTGTCATTAATAATAGGAGTCTGATAGCCCCTTAAATACATAATTAAAGCTGCGACAGTTGAGTACATTAAAGTCCGTGTGAAACAGAAGTTGCTGCCAACTTTATTTCAGTGTAGTGTATTTCAACGGAATATTGAATAGAGGGCATGGTTTTATTTTTGCGCGTGGTTATGGATATTCGGAACAAGTCGTCAAACTGACGTCATCAGAAAAGGAATACCATACCAGAGCTGAAGTAAATGTTGAGAATTTGATTAAATTTTTTGTCAGTGGATTAAATTAAAATTAAAAATTAAATGTATGCATTTAGCAGACGCTTTTATCCAAAGCAACTTACAGTGCATTCAGGCTATCAATTTTTACATATCATGTGTTCCCGGGGAATCGAATCCCCAACCTTGCACTTGCTTGTTTGATTAACTTGCATGGATTAATTGTCCACATCAGGATTAGCTATGTGTGCTAGTAAAGTTAATAAAGTACAATTTGATATAATGCCGCCTTAAAGTGTACAACTTTCCACATTAAGTTTAGTCATTTCGGACGCTAGTGCAGGCTGTCAGTTCCCTTCCCCCAACCGACGCTCATGACAGGCTTCCGTTTTTAACGGTCTGTTGGAGTTTCGTGACTCCCCCTTCGCTCCAGCGAGCTCCGTCTATTGTTCATGAGCGGCGCTGTGGCGGTTGCAGTACCGACGCTTGCCTGATGTGGGCGTCGCTGAGCCGCGCGGCCTCGGGTCTTTTTGTCTGAACTGGATCCCTCTGCCGCTTCACAGTGTGCGCGATTAAACCGGAGCCGCGTCCGTCCCGCACTGTCAAAAAACCCTCTCCAAACCCCAACGCAGGCGCAGCCGGTACCGTTGTTTTCCCCGTGCAGCCATGAGCGGTGCAGCGCTGCCGTTGGACTGAGCTCGCTTGGGTTCGCGGGCTGCTCGTGCTGCCGTTGGAGCGGGTTTCTCCACTCTCATCCTCCGTCGTTTCTTTAACTTTTCAAACACGCAGCCGCGCCGGAGCGGAGCGGACCGGAGCATGGGATCCCCGGACTCTTAGGAACCGAATCTGAGCTGGGGGTTTGACCGAATTTCAGCGAAACGATGGCGAACTCGACGGGGAAAAACCTCCCCGAGCAGCGGAGGAAAGGACAGGCTTTCCTGGACGAGCTGCGGCAGTTTCACCACAGCAGAGGGTGAGCGGGAATCTCGCTCTTATTATAACTTGGGTGACCCGCGCTGGGCGCGTGAGGGGTCCGGACGTTGTTCATTTGGGCTGTTTTTCTCCACAGATCTCCGTTTAAAAAGGTTCCCGTGGTGGGTGGGAAGGAGCTGGACCTGGGTGCTCTGTATATGAGAGTGGTGTCTTTAGGGGGCTTCGCGAAGGTAAGTTCCTCACACACACTAAACTTAACATTTCTCATCTCACACACACTCTTCCAACTCAACTTCTTTGCTCGTTTCGGTGGATCTGTCAGCGGTTCTGCCGTACATCGGCCTGTGTAAGTGTATTTATGTATGTGAGAGAGAGAGAGTGAGTGAGTGAGTGTATGTGTGTGTATTTGTCCCACACACACTTTCACACAGTCTCACTTCAAAATTACCGGGCGGCTTTTACATCAATAACCCGTACCGAGGCTGAGGCACCGAACCCCGTCCGGACCCGCCGTGTACATCACCGACTTTATCCCTGCCGTGTGGCGGAGGATTGAGCGACTGTAGGCCGCACTCGGGCCTGTGTATGTGTCGCGCTGTAAATACAGCCGCAAACCGTGCCAGATCCGCGGTCCAGTCGCGGGGGTTCGGACGGGTTTCGCCTCGGAGCACCTTGTTTCCCGGCTACTGGTTTGATTTATTCATTTCACATGGGAAAGTGTAAGTTAGCCGGAGTGCTAATGGGAGTTAGCATGTACACACACACACACACTCACTCAAACACACACACAAACACACACAGACATAAGACATACTCTCTCTCACACACGGTCCTGCATCGGAACCGAACCCCTCTCACCTGTCTCCTCACCCTACAGGTGTCCGACAAGAACCAGTGGGGCGAACTGAGCGAGGATTTCAATTTCCCCAGATGTTGCTCGAATGCTGCTTTTGTTTTGAAACAGTACTACCTTCGGTGAGTGTTTCTTATTCGGTTTCTCTCTCTGATCAGCTCTGGCACATGTGCTCAATGTTTACAGGCGCCTCTCTGCTCTGATGCTCTCAAACCTGCGGCCCGGTTCTGACTCAAAAGTGTGTTTTGGAGGAGCCTATGTCCGTGTTTCTGATTGCATAAAGCAGACATTTGACCGTTTTTAATATCAGCTTAGGTCGAGTTGCTAATGCAACATATTGTTGCAAAACAACTTAAATCAGGGAGTTTTTACTGTGATGAATGGTTCTTCTGGAGTTTTGTCTGAGTCACTTTTAAGGATGCATCTGTCAGTTGCAGTGAAGTATTTTAATGGCAGGTTCTGTATACTTTAATAATGGACAAATCGCTGTAATAGGATGTAGTTTAGATGTTTTTTTTATACTGTTTAGCTATATATTCTACTATATAAAATTATCTAATGCAACATTTCTTGTATTTTCAATATAATGTTATTTTAAAATCTAAATAAAAGTTTTACAGTGTTTAGATGGATATTTTGGATTTTTGGATTTTTTTTTTTGGATTTGCGTTGGTCTATTAAAGTTTTTTATAATTTGATATTTGGTATTTTTTTTTATATACCGGTAAGCTTCACATCATGCATGTGCTGTTACTTGTATATTCAAATATGAGATGAAAACTGTGAATGAGGCTTTGGTTTGTCACCACTTACTGAGACCTACACATGGTTCTGTATAAAATGTTTCAATGCAACAACACTTGTGTTTTAATATGGAATGTTTTTTAAATCTAAATCAGGAAGTTAGAGGGTTGTTTGGACTTGTATTTGGCTCACTTTTAAAGATGCATTTGTCACTTGCATTGGTCTATAGGAGTCTTTTATTTTGTAGGCAGAGTTTTGTCTTATCTGGTTTGAGAAGTATTTCTTATTGAAATTTTATAACATGCATGTGCTGTGCCCTGTTTATTCAAATAAGAGACCGTTTCGATCTGTGCTGGTGTGTTCAGACTTCAACTGTCACTTTATTTTGCAATACATAACGTGTTGTTGTGCTTTCTAGGTTGTTATCTGTGTGTTTATGAATGTGGTTAATGGTGTTTTACAACGTGCACACAGTCGATTCGTGTGTAAACCACCAAAGACGTTTCATCAGCTGTAACACATGCAAAATCTTACTTTTTGATATATATTTGTAGTAGTATCAGTAGTGAGGAGTGCTGCGGTCTGTTCTGCTGGTTTTCCACGTGCGTTTCTCTCTAGTTTAGTAGGTTATGGGGGGGTGAGACAGACAGACTTGGCAGCAGAGAGCGTTTAGGATGTGTGGGCCATTAGAAGAAGACGTACACCTGCCATACAACAGACTAATCGTAATTACCATTCTGCAAAGTGTCTTTTTACCATCCTCACAGTCATGGCAAGAGAGGTTGTTTGTCGGCGACGAGAGCTCAGAACGACGAGGGATGAAAAGCGCTGTTCTCTTGTGTGTCTTCCTCATGAGAGCGGCATACGAAGGACAGAATTAGTGCTCCACGGAGAGATTGCGTGAGCGTTAACTGGTTTTATTTGTAGCATATTCATGTTTTTATCAGACATGCTGTCTTTGGGTTTCATTTTCATAATCAAAGGTCTCAGTACTGCTTAATTCTGATGTAAGGCCAGTTGTTTTTGAAATCCTGGAGAGGTTTGTGTCATGTTGATCTGTATCCGTCTCTCAGGGAGTATGAAGCCACCGGTGGAAGAGAAGCCAACAAGTTTAGACGGACATTTATTCTGTGATCAATAATCTTTTTTTGCAATCTAGAGAGAATCTCTGGATGTTTTTTGCAGCCTTACATATTTAGCCTGTTTGTTCAACTATATATCAGACTACTTAACACTCAAAACTTGTAACGTGATTTGTGCTGCAGGTGTTTTGATTGGATCAGGATGGTGGACTGGTTTAATAACAGATGTACTTTACAAAGATTTAAGGTTTACCTCAGGAGCATCCCAAGTACATCATCACACGAGCGAAAAGTCCTACAGGACTTTCTCAATTAGTCCGATTCACTCGCACAACGCAGACAGAGAAACGCTCGCCGGCTCCAAAACCTCTATTTTTCTCCACTAACACTAGTGTGAGTCTTCAGACAAAAATGAAGGATTTGAGTTGCACTTGTTTGATGGATTGCAGATGAACAGGTGTCTCCATTAGGACACCATTGTGTTGTCTAACTCTTATCACTCATGCCGAAAAAAGGACTTCGGTTGTGTGTTTACACCGTCACAGCTGAGGAAGAGCTGGTGAGGGAATTGAACTTGGGTCTTTGGGTGTGTAGTGTGATGTGCTTACTGCTCAACCGCTCAACACCGATCGGTGCATGTGAAATTAGTCATTTTAATGTGGCATCTGCAATCAGGCACCCTTTGTGACGACTAAAGATGGAAGAGCAGCTAAACAACACATTTCAATGTCTTAATTATCAAATAGTCAGTTTTTTTTAAGGATGACAGCTTTATTTTTTTTATGCGTATCGGAGCATGTGTTCTAGTTTTCTGAGGCAAATTTTATTCAATCTGATTCATTTTAGCAAAGTTGATTCGGTTCATTTGGCATGTAATATAAATATTCCCTGTAACATTTGCATGCCATGAGATTATTGGTAATGCTTTATTTTAGTGTCCTTGTTACTTCTAATAACAGTAAAGTATGTGTAATCACAAGTAACTAACCCTAAACCAAAGCCCAACCCTGTAGTAAGCATGTGTTGTTAATCAATATATCTCTGTACCTAATTGTGTAATTACACTGTAAGAACGACCACCTGTAAATAACAGATGTTTTAGTAAAACTTGTATTTAATATCTGTTCAATTAAGTTATACCTAATTAATTGATTTGTAAATGCTTTGTGAATGTTGATTTGGAGATTGAACATCGCTAACTCTTTTCATTTTCATTCTTCTGTACATGTAAGAGTAAAGCTGTCCAGACAAGCTGTTTTTGGTCAGTCTGCTCTCACCTAAATGAGTGTTAATTTTGCATGTAAATAATATATAGAAACTCATGATCATGTTATGGTAAAGTATTAATATTAGAATTTTTATTTTTTTTTACTGTAATTTTGAGAAGCTGCATTGCATTATACTCAGTTTTGAAGATGTTTGTTGCATAACTGTTGTCTCAGATCCTATTTGATTTTCTCCTAGTCCCAGTCTGTATACTCAGCAGCTCCTGCAGGTTAAACTTGACCTTTTTCTTCTGTGTCTCCAGCAGAGAGCAGTAATTCTCTGTCTGGACTTCAGTAAAGGGGCTGTTCACATGAGCACTGACTGAATGCCATAGTTCCTCATGTCAGCTTCATTTCTGTATTTACATACCCTGTTTGCTGTGTTTTTTACCATTTAGGTTTACGAAAGAAAAGAAAGCACTGGTTGTTGGAGATCTGCCTTCAACATCTGTTTGTATTTAGTCCTTAATTAGCTGGTTCAGGTGTATTTGATTAGTGTTGGAGCTAAACACTGCAGGAAGGTAGATCTCCAGAAACACGACTAAGTGCCCCTGACTTAAATTGTACGTAATAAACCCGATGCTTTCACAAGGTCCTCATTTAGTGTCTCGAGAAACATCAGGCTGTAATCAGCTTTGGGTTTGTCTGAACTCACACGCTGACCAACCTGAGAAAATTTCATCAGCATCTACATTGTTTTTTTGATTCATTCATACATTTTTCAATAATAAATATTCAGGTGGTGAATATTGTTTATATACAATTTAAAGGGAGAGTTCACCTTTGTCGTTAGATTTACCAACCTTCATGTTATTCAAAAACTTGTATGACTTAAACGTTAAAAGTTGTTTTGAAGAATGTTGGTAACCATTCGGTTTCATTTCCTATTGACTTCCATTATATGGGCAAAAAATACAGTGAAAGTTAAAGGGAACTGAAACCGTTTTGTTACCAACATTTGTCAAAATATTTTCTTTTTGTGTTCCATGGAGACGGAAAAGTCCATACATGTTTGGAAGCAAATGAGGGTAAAAAAAATAACATGAGTTTTATTTTTTTGGGTAGACGATCACTCTAATTGCAGTAAACAAGTTTGAGATTTAATAAATGAATCTGACTTTTGGAAAGGGAGAGCATTTCTCAGGTGGATTTGGTTATCTGGTGGTTATCTTGTTCAGGGATATCAACTATCACTAATTAAAATCGTACAATTACACGGTCCAGTGAGCGAATGTCTGTTCACGCTGTGTGTGTCCAGTACAGTGTGTTGGTTTCTACTGTTTATGGTGTGCAGATAGCTATTTATAGTGTTTGTATTGTAGCATGTGGGAGGTGTGTGTGTGTGTGTGTGTAAGAGAAAGCTCATTCAGTTGAGGGAACCACTCATGAGTCATACTCCACACTGTGAATATTACTATTAGACTCACAGTACGGTTGACCCCTGATTCTCTGGAATAAACAGCTTGTCTTTCAGTTTGTGAGGTTACAGAGCTGTGTGAGATGGTAAAGTATGCAGTTAACTTGTTTTAAAGGCCGTGTTGCAGGGTTAATTTTTCAACGAATTTGTGCAATTTGCTTGTTGGAAACAAACATTTAAACTGTTATCCATTGTATTTTATGTTGTTGGGTATCACAAAACTTTCCCCCACAATGCATTGCATTACGTCAGGTTGGGGGGGGGAATTTACCAAAGCCCGCATTGAGAGTGACTAGAGAGACGAGTAGTACACGAGAGTATTCAGATAGCGCAGATTATAGATAAATACATAGACTAGATATATAGATGGATAGACAGACTGATAGATAGATAGATAGATAGATCTCACGTCTGGTTGTTTCGAAATTACATGGCTGTGGGTCATCATACATGTTGGCTCTTGCCACCTCTTCCTCATCCCAGTCAGTCGCCATAGTTCTGATGCTGCGTTCCAGGCAGGTTTTTGAGCTCGTAATTACTATTTCAAACCACGACTAATGACTTTGTACCGTTCCAGGCAAGTTACACCAAACTTTCTGAGCGCAAGGAAATGTAGCTAGATTATTAATTTTATTGCAACGTTTCATTGAAATAAAATCGTTTTAGTTCAGTTGCATAAACACTGCGTCCGTAGGCAGTATTATTTGTAGGGGCTGTCATCGTTGTTTCGCGTGCTGTGACGTCAGAACTCGGAGGAAAAAAATCTCAATGGAATACTTAAAAAATCAGATTTAGAAAAATTTAGCATTATACCACTTCCTCACCAATGGATCCTCTGCATTGAATGGGTGCCGTCAGAATGAGAGTACAAACAGCTGATAAAACATCACAGTAATCCACTCCAGTCGATTCATTTATGGACTCGTGAAGCAAAAGCTAAATATGTGTAAGAAACATCCATCAATGCTTTTTAAAAGTAATTATTTAAAGTTAAAGCTTCTGGCTCAAATATTGTCCTTTAAAGCAGGTTTGTTTAAGTCTCATTTACTGTCTTTAAATTGTTTGCTATGTATAGTTATTAAATTGGCAGTCAGCCCTTCGACTCTCTAAATTTGATTTATTGGAATAAATAATAAAAAAAAACTGTAGTAACTAAAATGCTAATGGCTTTTCTCAGTCCATGAGGCACGCAGGTTTGTTTGTTTATTTTGGTCATTGAAATGAATGATGTTCACACGTTATCCCTCCAAACAGTCTGCACCCATGTCTGCACATTTAAAACATGCTCTGAAAATGTATACGATAATATTATAACCACTCTCTCATCTTTTAAACAGGTGCTCACTGGTCAGTGAATAAATGTGTCTGGATGTTTAATTCTTCATGTCTCTTAAATTTCCCCTGGGATAATGAGTGTGTATCCATCTGTCTGTCATTCTGTGTGCTGATGTCTTTTTCTGGTCTCTCTGCAGCTATCTAGAGAAGTATGAAAAGGTGCATCACTTCGGAGAGGATGATGAAGAAGGGCAGCCGGGGAATCCTAAACATTTGCTTCCGATTGGTGCAATACCCACGTCATACAACTACCAGCAACACACTGTATCAGGTACAGATGAGCCCTGTCTGCTTCTCTGAGACCCACACACACACACACACTCACACTCGCACACACACACACACACACAGAGCTGGTTCAAGGGGTAAGAGTGTGTTGGAGCTGCACCTGTGAAAACTCTTAATGCCATGAAGGAAACCGTACTCCTGCCACTGCGCTCCTTTCAGAGAGACAGATGATATTTCCCTTTACATAAGGACTGGGGTAGGTTTTAGTCTGACTACATGAGGACAAGAACACGTGAACGTCATCTCCAGAGCTGCTCTGAGAGTCACTTCACCAGCATTTCACAATTTGGTTAAATTCAGCAGATGCACACAAAATAAAAGATCTTTGTGACAACCTGTCAAAATAAGTTTGGTTTAATTTGAAAATTTTTACACGCATTACTTTTGTATAGTAGATTGTACTTCTAATAATAATAAATAAAGATAAAATAATAAAAGTTAAATTAAATTAAAAAGAAATTAATAAAGCACTATTTCCTGAAGAGATCACACAATAACAAAATTTTTTGTCTAGGCTTTAATTTGAACAATAAACCTCTGATGTGCAGCACGTTATTTATTTAAAAAAAAGTAAAACTTTGTACAGTTCATAAGAAGAGTTATTAAGAGCGTTTTAAATGTTATTTTTCTTGAGTTTACCATGAATATAGTCTATGCTGATATGGCAAAAAAAATAAGGTAAATTAAGTTTTATGCGTTAATTTTGAAATAACCACGTGGTTATTTTTTATAATACATTTGTATTAAATCAAAGCACAGAATCCAGAATAATTACAACCAACGGCATAGAGCACTGCTGTTAAAGTTTTACATTTTATGATTTCAATTGACGAGATGTCTTCTTTTGCTCATTTAAATTGTATATAAAGGTTGCACTATTTTTAGAGTATGTGCATTTACAATGTACTGAAATACTGAGTAATGTAAGGTAACTACACTGGGTTAAGAAAATGTTTAGGGTTGGTACCTATTTATCACACAGTTGCTTCAGTAAGTATGTGTAAGATACGCAAGTATGTACATGCAGAAGAGGATTGTAATATTAAATGCAATCCATATTTAATAGGGCCAAACCCCTAACTTCCATATGCTGATGTAGATCTTTTTTGGGAGAAGTGAAGTTTAGAGATGTGGTTTAAACAACCAGTTTTATATGAGTCTCAAGCAACCTCCAAGACACATGGCCAATTACCGCTCACAATTTCTTCATGAAATCTGTAGAAATATATACAAACTATTTTGCATATCCTTTGTTTGACAGACTATCTCCGCCAAAGCTATGGGCTGTCGATGGATTTTGTCCCTCCATCTGATTACAACAAACTGGTGCTGTCTCTCCTGTCTGGGCTCCCGAACGAGGTGGACTTCGCCATTAACGTGTGCACGCTCCTGTCCAACGAGAGCAAGCACGCCATGCAGCTAGAAAAAGAGCCCAAACTCGTCACACTGCTGCTGGCACACACGGGAGTCTTCGACGACTGTACGCTTAATACTGCGTTTTCTATAGTACTCGCACTTTAAGACTGCATGGGTCTGCTAATGTTACATATGTTTGTCTTTCAGCATTAGGCAGCTTTTCTGCTCTATTTGGGACAGACTGGCAGGAGAAGACATCACGGGACTTTGTGAGGGTAAGAGAAGATATCAACTTGCTTTTCTTGCACAGTATCTATTTTTGTGCTCTTAACTCTTATTTTTATTTTAGTTTTGGAAAGATGTCATTGAAGACAATGAAGTGAAAGATCTCATCTCAGACAAGAGCTGCACACCCCAAAGTATGTGGTTGTTTACGTCCCAACTACTCTCGTTTCCTTTCATGTGGTGAAGATGCTGAATGAAGTGTTGTTTCGGTTTGATTAGTCGATATGTTTTAACCGAGCATTACTTCACACTAAGTGTGCATTGTCATTTTTTCAGACGGATTGGAGATGAGGGACGTCTGCACTCCTCTCTTCCACCCGACACGTGCCGTAGGCATCGGGGACGTCGAGGGCCAGCGGGTGTTGCAGGTGGCAATGATTCTGAGGAACTTATCCTTCGAGGAGGCCAACATCAAACTCCTGGCAGCTAATCGCACATGTCTGCGCTTCCTCTTACTGTGTGCGCACTGTTCCTTCGTCCAGCTGCGGCAGCTGGGTCTCGACACGCTCGGCAACGTCGCTGGAGAGGTTAGAGTCCTCAATCTACATCTCTATAGAGTGCTGCAATTATGACATATTTTTGTCAGCAAACAATGTAAGTTAACATCAACATCAAGTTTCCTTTACCAAAAACCCAACAGGAATATTCTATTGGCTTTTGGAGTATTGCAGAAAATAAGCTCTCAGAACAACAAATGTTCATGATTCGGACATTTTGTGGTTTTGTGGACATTCAAATCTAATTTCACACCTGAACCCATTTTAGATTGGTCTCTCTTAAAGGATTAGTTCACTTCTAGAACAAAAAATTACAGATAACGTATTCACCCCCGTGCCTTCCAAGATGTTCATGTCTTTCTTTCTTCCTTCTGTCGTGAGAAAGTACCGTATTTTTCGGACTATAAGTCGCACCTGAGTATAAGTCGCATCAGTCCAAAAATACGTCATAATGAGGAAAAAAACATATATAAGTCGCACTGGACTGGAGTAGAAGTCGCATTTATTTAGAACCAAGAGAAAACATTACCATCTACAGCCACGATAGGGCGCTCTATGTCTTCAGTGTAGACTACAGGAGAACTGAGCAGCATAGAGCGCCCTCTGGCGGCTGTAGACGGTAATGTTTTCTATTGGTTCATTTCTCTTGGTTCCATTTCTCTTGGTTCATGTCAAATTAATTTTGATAAATAAGTCGCACCTGACTTAGGTCGCACGACCAGCCAAACTATGAAAAAAGTGTGACTTATAGTTCGGAAAATACGGTTTGTTTTTGAGGAAAACATTTCAGGATTTCTCTCCATATAATGGACTTCTATGGTGCCCGCGAGAACTTCCAAAATGCAGTTTAAATGCAGTTTCAGACGGCTCTAAATGATCCCAGCTGAGGAAGAAGGGTCTTATCCAGCGATGCTCATTTTTCTAAAATAAAAATCCCAATTGATATACTTTTTAACCATGTCTTGTCTAGCTCTGCATGAACTCTCATCTGCATTCCGGTTCTCACTTTCTCCTTCAGCTTCGTCTTACATCGCTGTTTTACCTTTTTTTGTATTTTATCTGTTTTAAGAAAAGTTAAATCTTAAAAGAAAATCACAAAGAGGTATAACTGATATTTTTTATGTCATAGAATGAAATGTCAAAATCACCAGAAACCTTAATTCAAGCATTTAATAAAAAACTCATTCAAATAACTCATTGACTTCAAAACGATGTTTAGATTGTTTCTAGGTTATAAATAGGTTATCCCTGCAGCACTCTATGAAATATATGCTTCATGTTTGGATTTGTTGGCAATTTGTATATTTTATTAAATGTCTCTTTGTGCTTTTTCAGCTTCAGCTGGATCCAGTTGATTTCCGAACAACGCATCTGATGTTTCACACCATCACGAAGTGTTTGTTGTCACGGGATCTTTTTCTCAAAATGAGGGGTAAGCGTCTTTTAGGGTGAACTGTTCATGCCGTTAAACCAGGGCTCTAGACTCAATTGCTGCAACATGGCATTAATCAACTTTTATCATACTTCATTGTTATATGGTAACGAAAGTGGTTAACATTCAACCCGTTCTTTTTCATCAGTTTGATTTGTATTTTGTGAACAGGAGTTCCTCTTTTGCTGTGTTATAAGCCGGGCTTCGAATTTGCAATCTTGTCAAATTTTACAATAAAAGATCTCAAATCTGACTCCTGCTACAATGTTTCATGCCTATGCAATGCGTGCTATATAGAGCCGACACTTTGGAGAAGCACAAACCATGCACAGTGTGACCATGTTAAACTTTAACTCGCACATTCTCAAGAAATGTTTGCAGTCTAGAGCCCTGCGTTAAACCTTGTCCTTTTCTTTTGAGAGTTGCTAATTATTTCCATTGCATCTTACAGCCATGGAAATTCTCGGGAACCTGAGCAAAGTGGAGGATAACGGCGTTCTGATCTGTGAGTATGTGGATCAGGAGTCGTACCGAGAAGTCATCGCCCTCCTGACGCTGCCGGACATCATGCTGGTCATCTCCGCGCTCGAGGTCCTGTACCAGCTGGCCGAGCTCGGGGAGATCACGTGCTCTAAGATCTCCTCTGTGGAGAGAAGCATAGGTACACGTTCACACGTTTTGGTCAATGATTTCCTCCCTCCTGAAAATGTGTTTGCACCACTAACCGTCAGGAGCAGTGAACTGAGATGGTTTGCATGTTCATGTGTCAGATCTTCTAGTGCGTTTGGTGTCAGTGGACCTGCACACGTTCGGACCGGACGCCCTGACGGCAGTGAAACTCATCGAGCATCAGGCCTCGAGCAGTCAGGTCTCAGAGGTTCGGCCGCAGCTTGTCGAGCACATTCCCCCGCCTACACAAGGCACTCCTGGCGCTGGTGAGTGTCCTGTGTATCCGCTGTTGGATTTTGTGTGGTCTAGAGATGTACAAAATTGCATATTCAGATATCACAAGAAGTACTTTATCTTTTAATTAGCGTCAAGAGTAGATAGGACAAATGCAATTTGCAGTTACGCTTTATTTTTACGGTCTCCTTCTCATACATTACATGTATTTACTATAGTAATAATATACTATGCATAGTTACATGCAGCTAACCGTAAACCAACTTCTCATCCTGCCCTTACAGTAACTACATGTAGTTAATTAACCTTAATCAGTACTTAAATGTATAGTTACACTGCAACAGGCACTGCAAAATTAAGTGGAAATCAAAATGCACATTTACATCATCAAGAGCTCATTGTGTGTCAGACATTTTATTGGATTGTAATATTTCTACTCGCATATTTTCTAAAAAAATATATATATATTCTGTTAAAACTCTTGAAAAAGTTGCCCCTTTTTGGAGGTAAAAGTAATTATTATTATTTTTGTGATAAAATTCCCACATCAGTGTTTATGATATTTCACAAAATAGAAGATAATTTTTCTTAAACAGACTACTACGGCTTTCAAGTTAGGGTTTAAAAATATTCATCAAAACTGTGCATTGAAATGGAAAATTAATGAGAAAGGAGTTTATGTAATTTGTATTTACAGTGTTTTTGGGTTTGTTTCTTTATAGTAAACCGGGCGCCTGTGCAGTCCACACCACCGCCTGGGATTGTGGAAGTAGATGGAGAGAAATTCACAACTCAGTGGTAAGATTTACATCTTTCTTTCTTACATTTCTCAAATCTGTTATGTTTTGTAGTGTTTTATGAATGCTTTCTGTCCTTGTTAGGCTGAATGCTCATTTTGAGGTTCATCCAGATGGTTCGGTCTCTCGCTCTGAGATGTACTCTGAATATCTGGCGACCTGCAGCAAGATGGCACGGGGTGGCGTGTTAACATCCAATAACTTCTACAAATGCCTGAGGTGAGATCAATGTTGGGCAGATACTGTGAAGTTGTTTCTGTGCTGTCCCAAATGGTAAATGTTGAATGCTGAAACTCACCACTCAAACATAAAATCAACGCTGTGCTTGTGTGCTTCTCAGGACGCTGTTTCCTAATCACACGGTGAAGCGTGTGGAGGACACACGGCTGAATGGACAGGCTCAAATCCACGTGGTTGGTGTGCGGAAGAGGCCGATTCCTCTTCCCGTCCAGCTTTATTTTCAGCAGCAGCAGCAGCAGGCCAGTCCTGCACCAGTTCCCAAACACGAAGCTCCTCTAGAAACCCCTCAGCTCCAGTCAGGTAGGAAAAACTCTTAATATTGGCCCAAGATCTCTCATTCTAGCAGTCTAGAAAGATGCTTTACACTGCATTTGATCTTGGTTTTAAGCTTTTTAAACCTTGTTTGTTTTATGATTAAATTCAGATTTACTATTAAACATGGTGGTCAAAAAAAATTGCTGAAAATAATAGAATAGAAATTTGTTATTGGAACAAAAAAAAAAAATCATGTAGCATCTCTTAAAAAAAAGTGACGTGACATACATCTCTTCAATAGCAGAATAACAATATCTATAAATAATAGGACAGTTGTAAAAATGGAAACCTAGTTTAACATAGCCATCGAAGCTGACATGTCATTAAAAAAAGAAAAGAATAAAAAAAAAAAATTAGTCCATATCTTACCATATTTTGATTTGGCCATATTTTGATTCTGTTATACAGCCAATTTAATTTTTATGACTTTTTATGAAATGTTTTCTGCATCATGAAAATCGTAAGACCCTAGTTAGCCCCATTGTGCATTGCTGAACTTGAACACTAGATGTAATTTACCAAGGTGTGAGAATAAAACAAAAGCCCATCCAGGGTTTAATGCGTTAAGCCAGTTGCATTTATAGATGATTTGTTCCTTCTTGTGTGTTCATGCAGCGCTGTCTCCTGGTGTGGGAGGGCAGCTTGTCCGGACACCAGCACCAAGCCTTACTGCCGGCCAGGCAGCACCACAGGTGGCCTTCACCATGCACGGACCTTCACACACCAACGCTCCCAGTGCTCCTGCTCCAGCCCCAACTGTTCCCCGACTCCACATGAACCCGCCAGGACAAGCTGCACTTCCTACTCCATGCCCTCCCGCCACCGCCCCAGTTCCCATACAACCCAATGACATTCTCAAAACGGCCATGATCCAGAGCTCCATCCCCACAGCCACCGCTGCATCTGCTGTTCCCAACCACAGCGGCTTGCCTACCCAGCAGCCCTTGCTCCATCATGCTCCCGTTACACTGATCCAGCAGGGGCCGACGCCCCAGGGACACGTTTTTACAGGTCGAGTGCAAGGTGTTTGTCCTTCTGTGGCCCAGCAGCACCTGCAAGCCCCCCAGGGACAGCAAGGTGCCCCTTCACAAGAGTCTGTAATGCTCGCGCCGCCTCAGTATGTCAGTGCACCTTGCACTTCGCTGATGGCAGGAGGGCAGGTCGTGACTGTCTCAGGCGTGACTAGCAACCGCATCGCGTTTCAAAATATCGCCCCCAAACCTGCATCGCAGTCGTCACAGCCTCAACCTCAACAACCGCAACAGCAAAGCTTAGTCATCGTCAGTCAGAATCAACAATCCAACACCGCATTCGCCCCAGCCATCCATCAAATCATACTGACCAACCCCAGTCCTCAAACCATCCAGCCGCAGTCCACTCAGTCTCCCACTTCCCCAAACGCACCAATCACTAACCCCGCCCCCATGCAGCAAGCCCCGCCCAACACAGTCAGCCACATGCTGTCCGTCAAGCGGCAGTTTCAGCAGACTCCGCCCCCTCCGCCACCCCCAGCCCAACCTACCTCCACAGAATCCAGTCTGATTAAACAGTTACTGCTTCCGAAACGTGGTCCTTCTACCCCAGGTGGAAAACTCATACTCCCTGCTCCGCAAGTTCCCGCTCCTGCAAGTACCAGGGCGCCAAGCCCGCAAGTCGTATACCAGGTGACCAACAGCGGTCCAGTGGCGTCTCAACCGCAGTTGAACGTACAACTTATGCAGAGCCCCTTGCAGGCGACCGGTGCCGTTCCCATCTCCATCCTCCCAGGGCAGATCATCTCCACCTCCACACCTGGCACCCTTCTGCAGGCTTCACCCAGCAACCAAGTTACCTTCACAGTAGTGCCAAACTCTGGCTTCCCCGGCCAGGGAGCGCAAACCCCGCCCACAATCGGCCTGCAGTTGACTCCGCCTCTGCCAATTGCGGGAGCCACGCCCATTCCACCTTTCCGAGGTGACAGAATCATCTGCCAAAAGGAGGAGGAGGCCAAGGACACCACGGGGCTCCACGTCCACGAACGCAAGATCGAGGTCATGGAGAACAACTCCGTCACCGATGGTTCGGCCAAAGCCAGTAATGGTGAATCCGCAGAGGTGGATGGACCTGCGGCAAAGCTGCTCAACGGGAGGAAGTTTGACTCGAGTCTACCTCCATACCACTCAGGGAACAGCCAAGCAGAGGCGCTAAACGGCCCTGTGGGGCAAGGCAGCGACAGCGGCGTCCCTGGGAAGCAGACACCCTCTGACCCTAAAAAGCTAATGGTGAATGGGGTGTGCGACTTCGATCGATCAGACGTCACCCATCCGAGCAAAAACATTCCAAATCACAAGGCTTCCAAACACATGGGGAACGGCGAGGTGTTGTCGCCTCAGAAAGCGCACGGGGCTTTGGGTCTCACGGACTCTCTTGCTGCTCCTCAGCAGGACACTGCCAAAGCAGAGCAGGTCGAACGCTTGGCCAACGGGCCCAGCCACGGCGCGGAGATCTCAAATGGCCCCAACTCAGAGACATTGGGCCTATGGCAACAGCATCCACCTCATAACCACTCCCCACCTCCAGCTGTGTCCGAGCCACCGCCTCCTCCTCCCGCTAACGGCACCTTGGAGAGCCGGCCGTTGAAGAGACCGCTGGAGGATGGGGACAGAGGTAACTCTGGAATCCCCACCAAAATGGGCGTACGCATAGTGACTATCAGCGACCCTAACAATGCCGGTAACTGTGCCACCATGGTGGCCGTGCCGGCGGGCGCAGACCCAAGCACAGTAGCAAAAGTAGCAATAGAGAATGCAGCGCAGCAGAGACCAAGTGTGCCCTCGCCGCTTCCTGAAACCAATGCTCAGGTAATGTGTTTTTGACTCTTGGTTACAGAATTGTGTCTTTACAACTTAATGCTTGTTTTATATATATATATAAATAAAATTTTAAGGCAAAGCACTGCACACAAAACAAAACCATTGTTTTTCATGCACTGGTCAATCACATTTCAGGCATTTTTTTTATTCCATAACTTGTCTTCTTTCAGACTAGTGTAAAGAAAGTATCCAAATACACATTTAAGTGTTTATTTTGTTATAAATAAGTTATCTATTTACATCTGTTGATTACAGTAACAATACATATGTTTAAAGGAGTTCTTTTCAGCACTTACACCAATCTTTACAGTTTTTTTACTGAATATATTCAAATGTTTTTTTAAGGTGAGGTTTGTCCATTATAACATTTGCTTGGTTTTTTTTAAGTTTTTTTTTTCTTTTTCTGCCTGTTGGTAGTTTATTACATTTATTGTAAATTAGATTAATATAGATTAATTGAGAGATTGAGGAATCCAAAATCCTCTCTCTGCAAACCTTGTGATTGATTTCATTGCTAGGTTAATCAAATTAGCAAATTAGTGCTTATTTAATTAAATTATTCATCCTTTGCATATTTAACGTTTCAGAAAACTTGTTGCACGAAACCGTTGTCTTGCTGTGTACAGTTGATTTAATCAACTGGTGAAATATAATATCTGTTTACCCTGTTCCAACTGTAGTAGTGCTTTACTCAGAAAACAGTTTAGTTACTTGTTGATTTTTCACATGCTTGCTAGATGTTGATTTAGTTAATGTGAACTGACATCAATTGTTCAGCCAGGATATTCCAGTGAATCTCACAAATTCCTGTAATGCCAGTGAGATTTATTTTCATGTTACAGAAATGAGAACTTGCATGTGAAATTACCTAGCATTCAACAATTATAGTAGTTAATCTTAGTTTTTCTGTTGTTTTTGGGCTGAAAAACATTCTTGCTCTTAATTAGTCTCACATAGCCAGACTGACGGCTGAAGGTCTGGAATCCATGGGAGCTTTCATTGGCCAAGACCCGCCCATGAGACCGTTTGATTGACATGTCAAACAACCAATCACACCATTTCATTTCAGAGTTACTAGGTGTGGAAATGTTGCCACAACAACAGTCCGCTGTGTAAAACTCTGACGTATTTTAAAGATTCTATGCTGCAAACTTTAAATATTTCACATACTTTTGAGAATCCAGTGTTTAGTTGATGCTGATAAGAGCTCATGATCACAGTTGTAAACACAACAGCATTCTTCTTTTCGTGAGGGGGTTTGGCACCACAGCATCTATGTTTCCAGGCAGAACTTTAAAGAACGCAACACACACGTCTCCCAGAAATCCTGTATAATTAAACCAATCCGATGACGACTTCAAAACTCAAAGTTAACGCGTTTAACTGACAACCCTAGTAAAAACAAGAGCTGTTAATAATAAAAAACGCCACACCTGCAATTAAGAAATCGAAATGAGAGAAATAGTCATAAAATAATCAAAGAAAACATAAAATTCTACATAAAAAAAAAAAAATCATCTTACAGTGCATTTAGGCAAAATAAAATTACCTAACGTGTTTCCTGGGAATCGAATCGACAACCTTTTGTGCTATCAGCGCAATGAGCCACAGGAACATGAAAAAATTAATCCAATGAAGTGCCCAGTTTGAATAATAAGTGATATTCATAAAATTTATTTTGAGATTGTGCAAGGGGAAGAAAGGTCTAGGACTCCCAAATATATATTTTACAAATATTTTTTGTTAAAAATTATGTTGGAAAAGTAATAGATGAATTTATGACAAGAGTGCACCCTCAGAAATCTACATTACAAAAGGAGCTTTGACCTTTGTTTAAAAATAATATATATATATCTGAAATCTACAAAATTCAGCTATATTTGTATTTCTTGCATTTACTGTAAAAAAAATAAAAATAAATAAGTCTTAAAGACTCATTGATTGTTCATGTGTGCAGCAGCCGATGTCAGTGCAGACTCCGCCTCCAGTGGATCCGGCTGCACAGGCAACCAATCAGAGTTCTCCAGCACCCGCCCTCTCTCCAGATCAAGCTCGTAAACCTGGACAGAACTTCAGATGTCAGTGGCAGGCGTGCAAACGGTGAGGACGCATGTGATGAGCTTTGCTTTGTTTATGTCTGTCTTGAGAAGGCTGGTTCATGCTACTTGGTGTTGTTTCAGGTGGTTTGACACGCCATCACAGGTGTTTTACCATGCAGCTACCTGTCATGGCAGTAAAGATGCGTACCCAGGGCAGTGCCAATGGGAGGGCTGTGAACCTTTTCCTCGCCAGAGACTATCCTTCATCACACACCTCCAGGCAAGATCCCATCTTTCTCTCTTTCTGTTGATGCGCTCATAATGACATCTATCCCTGTGTGTGTTTGACTAATCAAGAGTGTGTGTTTTGCAGGATAAGCACTGCTCGAGGGAAGCGCTCTTAGCTGCACTCAAACTGGAGGAGCAAACGCAAGGCAGCAACCCCAACACTTCCAAGTGTGTATGGCTTCTTTAGCTCATGCTGGTTTAAGGTAGTAGATGATTGTGATGGAGCTTGTGACTGTGTTGATGTGCAGGTCTCCTCCAGCGGCGGTCACCAGTCCTCCACTTCCTTCCAGACCACAGAAAGCGCTCGTCAACCACCCCAGTGCAGCTCTGATGGCGTTACGCAGGGGCTCGCGAAACCTGGTGTTCAGGGACTTCACAGTCAGTATTATTACCTCACGTAAACAATGATCGTTCTGCTGCTTATAGATGTGTCAAGCTTGAAATATATATTTTTTTTGGTCCTGCTCAGGACGATAAAGAGGGACCAATGACCAAACACATTAGACTAACTGCTGCCTTAACGTTAAAGAGCATCGCCAAGTACTCGGATTGTGGACGGAAGTAAGTAAAATATTTCAGTGTGGTGGTTGATTTGTAGATTTCTGATCTGTGACATGAAATCTATGTATAAATCTCTCTCTCTCTCACGCACACACTTACTTACTTACAAGTATTAAATAAGTTTAAACATTTAGATAATTTGATCATTGCAGTAATGGAAATCAGAGAACCATTTTTATTTTATTAATTTCTTTTTAAAAAAATTTAAATTGATTTAAGAAATCTTAACTTTTTATTTATTACATATTAACTTTTCATTTAAACATAGTCAAGAACATTGTTCAGTCAAGATTTCACCTTTGTTTTATTATTTCAGTATGTGAATATAAAAGCACACTGAAAAGTATTTTGATAATTAATCACTATATTTATAAGAATTGGATTTTAGAGTACAGACTACACTACAAAAATGTCTGCCCTTGCATTAATAAAAATTAGAGTACTTTTTTTTTTTTTTTTTTTTTCTTCAAATATTTTTTACATTTTATACAAATTCTATAAGATGTATGTAGGGAATGTTTAATTTAACAGTGCAATTATTTTCATATTTTTAAGACTTAAAATTGTCTTTTTGGATTAGAATGGATTAGTATTACTGTTATTAGTAATTATTATATTAACAGTAATACTGTTATTGTCATTCTTAATGCAATGAAATTTTTATTGATTTTTTTTTTTTTGGAGTTAAATGTGACTTCTAGCATGAAAATACAAAAATGACTTCAAGTAGACTTCATAAATGTAATCCGTGTCTGATTGTTGTGTGTTTGTGTTCAGGTTGGTCAGGCGGCATGAAAATCATCTCTCTGTGCTGGCGCTGAGCTCTATGGAGGTCTCCACCACGCTCGCCAAATGCCTTTACGAACTCACACGCGCTCTGCAGACCTGAGCTCAGCTCAACCCAAAAACCTTCAGAAGGAGACGAGAAGCCCATTTCCCCATTCTGCTGCCACACAGGTCGCCAGCGTCGTTGGGTCGTCTCCCTAAACCCCCCACACACCCATCCTTCTCTCTCTCTCTATCTCTCTCTCTCTCTCTCTCTCTCTCTCTTTTGATCTCTTGCCCTCTCTCTCTCTCTCTCTCTCTCTCTCTCCACTCCACCCAGTCCCTCTCCTCCCCCTCCCTCACAAACTGCCACGGGTCTTCCACCAGCCACTCAGAAACCAGCGCCCATCTCCCTCTTCTGACCCCCTCTTCACGCCTGGCCCAACGAGCACATTTTTATAGTTCCCGGAGGAGCGTGGGGGGGATTCTGTGGGCGGGGCAAGTGTGGCAGAGGTGTGGCTAGATTTCGTTTTTTCTTTACAACTTGATAGCTTGGTTTTCTTACTTGAGCCGATTATATTTTCACTTATTTATTATTGAAATAAATACCAATATGAGTAAATGAAAAGAAAAAAAAATTGTGTAAATATTTGTGAATAGATATAAAGTTAAATCTCCCTCCTTCATGCCGCTGCTGCCCGCTGGTATCAGAAGCATTACGTTAGTAGGTTCAGACTCACGTTTTTATTTTTATTTTCTTCAACCCCTGGTTACTTGTTTGAGATGTGATTCTATACTCAGCAGTGGATGAATGTACTTAAACCCTGTAAATATTCTGCAAAGGTACTGATGCTGTAAAGTTTTGGGAGGGCTGGCGGAGGGCTACAGGTTTTTTTTTTGTGGAACTGTGATTTTGTTTTTTTTTGTTTTTCTCCCCTTTTTTGTACTGTTATAACTTGTAGAACTCATTTTGCTGGCTGAAAGAGTATGAAATAATATATCACATGTCATTTTGTAGAAGAGACAAACATATTGAAGGTATTCCCCTCAACCTGTATTCACTGTAAGCGTCGGAGTACGAGCCCGACCGCGCGTACGTGATTCTTTTTGTATTTGTAAATTGGTTTAAATACATGGAGTTTTATACAGGTTTTCTCCTGTGTTATTTGCTTTCCGTGCAGGTATGATATTTTCCTCCAGACCTTTTTTCTATCTTAATATAGTGTGGGATTTTATTGTACTATTTTGGGTTTTCCATTTATTTTATTTTTTTCATCCATTCTTACGATCACGCCACATTCCGGCTCCCGGACCCCAGGCTGTCCTCTCTGCTGTGTGTTGTGTAACATTTATTATTGCCTGTTGTGTTAGCATCCCAGCGGGGTCACGACCCCGTCCCCTCCCACCCCCTCACCATTTCTGCAGTGTCTGTAGGGTGTGCGATGATGCATATATCTAACAGTCTGATATAGATTGGCTTCATTTACTTTGGTGACTGTTTATAGTTTTTAAATAAAAGACTGAACATTTTTGACACACTGTTGACATGCCTTTTTTCCCTTGGGGATCCCGCAGTCATCTGGATTTAATTTTTTTTTTTTTTTTTTTTTTTTTTTTTTAATAGGTGTGTGTGATTTTAGGGATTTCAGTAATAGAAAGTTAATAGAAAAAAATATATATCATGACTTTTATTATGCATATAGAGAAATTGGGGTGCAGATAAGAGCTACACAATATGCCCATGTGTAAAGTATTTAAATATCATTAAATATTTAGATAATTCGATCATTAATGATTTCTTTGTTTTTGTAGTACAGTACAAAAAAAATCTACATTGCAATAATTACAAAACTCTGAGAACCATTTCTACATTTTTGTTTTCTGTAAAGAAATGGATCCATTTATGTAAGATTGATGCAAGCGATTTTTACCTGTCAAATTTAATAATGCAAATAATATCTTTATGTATTTTATTTATTTACATTTTTACGTTTTTCAAACATTGTCAAGAACATTGTTGGGTCTTATTTCATCTTAAAATAAAAAGGTATTAAAACAATCAGTTTTATTATTCCAATGTCAATTTACAAATCGTTATATAAATATTTAGATAATTTGATCTTTATATGAAAAATAGTTTTTTTAAACAAGGAAATAAGAGTAATTACACAGTTAACCACAGGATTTACCTATCATGTGTTCTGTAATAAACATAAATTTATACATTTAGCAGCTTTAATATATATATATATATATATATAAGATATATAAGATAATTCGAGTCCGGGCGCCCTCCTGTGGTGAACTGTGTGAATTACACTATTACGGCTATTTCCTTGCTGAAAAATATTTTCAAGTGATCGGAATTAAATTAATTATATATATATATGTGTGTGTGTGAACAGGTCATTTGCTAGTTGTTGTTTTATTGTCGTCAACAGTTTATTATAATACATTTGAATCACTACAAAATAATGTTATTCAAGATCTACCTTGATTTATATCTGCAGAAATAAATTGCATTAGTGTTATTCTTACAGTTCACCACAGGAGGGCGTAACGACTAAAAATACAGTATATTTCTATTAAAGAAAAAAGTAATTAGCTTTTAGTAATTAGTTTTGTACGCTTATTTATGTATTCATTCATTCATTCATCTGGCTAAGCATGATTAACAATTTATTAGAAATGTTATTTCCTCTGTCACCACAGGGGGGCGTTTCAGTTCAGTTGACTTTTTTCTTTCTTTTTACTATTTTACGTATTATTAATTTTTAACAAATGGGAGGTATAACAATAATACTATTAATATCAATAGTATTTTTATAATCTAAAATTAGTTTAAATGATATAGTCTAAACTAATTATTTATCATATTTTCTATGTTCAAGTGTTTTAAGAGTTTCAGCTAAAGTAGCAGCAATTTATTCCACAGAATTCACCACTGGAGGGCGGTCGTTTCTTTTGACTGGCATTAAACAGATTTATTTATGAACAGTCTGTTTTTTTAGTTAGTTTAATTATCTTATTAGTTTTCCCAATAATAAGAACGTTTTCATTGCGCAGAATAAACACTCATTTATAAAATCTAGTCCGATTCAATACAAAATCATGTAATAGAAGTTTCCATTTTAACCCGAGATTCAGCAGTAGACATACGCTTCATTTATGTAATTCACACAATTCACCACAGGAGGGCGTTGAAACTCGAAATGTAAATATATATTAAAAGTGTAATATATATAAGTGAGTTGGTGACGTGACATTCAGCCAAGTATGGTGACCCTATTTCTAGGTAAACTGACAGATTTTTTTTTATTATTAAATATTTTTACATCGGGACAAAATAATTTAGTGCCACGTTTTCCTCTTATTCGAGTTACAACTTTAGAGGAAAGTAGCAGCAGTGTAACCCACGCAATTCACCACAGGAGGGCGCTTAAGATGCAATGAAAAAATAAATTCCAACTAATTTAAATAGATAATCTAACAGGCATTTTGTAATCACAGGAGGTTAAGTTCACTCACCTTTTTAAATTACACATGGGAGGTAGAACGCAATATTACTATAAATATTAATTGTACATTACATACATTATAGGTGAAATAGCAGCAGTGTAATATCCCAAACTGACCACAGGAGGGCGCTCGGACTCGTAAAATGTATATTACAGACATTATAATGTATTTCTACTAAACTCAGCAAAAATAGACAATTTGCCAGATAGTTTATTGCTGCACAGATTAATCATAAACGCAAATCAACAAAAAATTTATTACAATATTCTTCTGTTTTGAGTTTTAGCAATAGAATTGAGTTGCATCAGGGTAATTAACTCAATTCACCACAGCAGAGCGATTAAACTTTAAAATTGTCAATAATGTGTGCCAAAAATGTAAAAATATATTTTTACTAAATATAAGGGAGTTAATTACACATGCTTTGCTGCCTAAAAACAAGGTAAAGAACAATTTATTATATACTAATGCTAAAAGAAAGTAACAGTAATGTAATTCACACAAAGTACCACAGGAGGGCGTTTAAACTAGAAATAATTACCAGTAATGTAATTCGTTTACGGTCAGTCGGCTTGCCTTTTTTCCGACCAAATAAATCATAGAAATTTAAAAAACCTCCAGTGGCTCAGTTGTCGGCTCGTTTGAGATATCAGAGGTCTGATTCGACTCAGGGAACACAAACTGATCTGTCCTCAGTAAAAAGAGACAAAAGATGAGATTGATGAGGCATATTTCATAAAGCAAGTTTATCAAATATACCAGACTTTTTTCAGTTAGTCTGATTTATTTTGAACCAAATCAACTGAGTAAATCAGATGAACTGAAATAAGACTGATTTGGTAAACCTGTGTAATGAAACAGCCCTCTGGTTTATTTCATTGCTTCTGAGAGGGTAAACAGACAGTGATTGAACTGCATAAACAGAATTACAGGACTTTAACCTGATATGACAACAAAATCATCTCGGCTCACCAGCAAACTACCCGTGTTCTTTCCACGTAAGGTTATGACTGAATCACACACACTCAAACACACATTCAGCATCTGCAGGGGATAATAAAGCTAATGCACATGTACTCCAGATTGTTTCGATGCTTCTAAAGGGAAAAGTCTTTATGTTTGACAACTGAGAGAGACACAGGGGGCGAGACAGGACAGGTCCAGTTGTACCACTTCAATCATCGGCCTTAATTATTCATTATCTTTGTTACTTTAGAAGCAAAATGCAATTAGAGCGACACCATTACAGATCTTTGATGACCTCCCCCCCCCAAACACACACCCACCCTTGAAACACAATCCAATGAAGGGCATTTGCACTATATCAAATCCAAATTAAACAAAATATGTCATCTCTAGAAAAATCTTCATCGTTGTATGTAAATGAGTTAAGATCGGCTCCAGTCAGTGACACTGAGAGCGGCCCGCGGTGGAGGAATTGCACTTGTGCAGTCAGCAGATCAGCGACCCTCAGCTCTTCTCCGATTTGCTTTTGCGGATGCATTTGTATTTGTCGACATACGCTTTCACCAGGTTAGCCACCTTGTCGGCGTTCACCTCGCCACTTTTGCTGTGACACACCTGAGAGCAGGAGGAAAATAATAATTACTGTGTGCATTTGTGAAGCTGTTTGCACAAAGTAAAAAATCTAAAAATCAATTTTTTTATAAATCGGAGAAATCAAGTGTAAAAAAAATATATATATAAATACAGTTAAAAAATAAAAGCATATGACAAGAGTATAAAGTAAATATACATAAATGGTGTATGCATACACACACACACACATAAATATATATATATATTTTTTTTTTTTATTTACTTACTTTTTCCACAGCTTTCCGTACAATCTCTTTATATTCCTCCTTGTTGATTTCATTCTTCTGATAATATGGCTTAATCGCTGCTTTCACCTCATTGACGGCCCGCTCCTGAATCTGCAATTTCTTGGAAGGGACAATGAATTTTAGGAAGTAATATCAACGATAGCATGGATTAGTTTGCTTAAATGTGCAACACTTGCCTTCTCTTTCTTCGAGCTGTCAGCGTGGGCCTTGCTGTGAGAGGCGGGTTGGGTGGTGATGGAGGATGGCTGGGTCACACGGGGCGTCCCGACAGGAGGAGGAGGCACAGCAGCTACTTTGGTTGACATGGGTTTAAACGAAGCTTTGCCTTGTACAGGAAAACTGGACATCACCTGCTGGGAAGTATGCAAATGTTACAACCAAAATGGCTCATACATAAATTCATTTAAAGGGTTAGTTCACCCAAAAATGTACATTTTGTCATTAATTACTCACCCTCATTTTTTTACCCATAAGACCTCCGTTTAGCTTTGAAACACAAATTAAGATAACGAGTAATCAAAGACGGAATAATTCTAACAATCACTGTGCTTACCTGAGGCGGGTAGCTGTCAGACTGTGCTGTGGTGAAGCCGCTCTGTTGCACAGGTGGAGGCGGTGGTGGAGGTGGAGGCAGTGCCTGCACAGATATGGATGGGACCTGGAGGAGCGCCCCAGTGGGGTGCAGCTGAACTGGCACTGGAGGGGGCAAGCTAAACTGGGGAGGAGGCTGCAGACCCACAGCTGGAGGTCTTGGCAGCAGAGGCCCCATGGGGTAACGCAGGACCCCCATCACACCCATCTGGTGGGGCATCAGGGGAGGGGGCAGGGCTGGGACCACCTCTGTTGGCAGTGGTGCATTTGGCTCATTCTGGGGGGGATCTGGAATATGGAAAACAGACATGATTTAATGGAGATGTTGAAGCTGGAAAGATGTGCTTTAGATAAACTTGAATGTCTATGCAATAGAAACACACATTTGTTGTTAAATTAGTCTTATTTGACTAGAGAAAACAGAGAGGAAAAAAACGTCAACAACCCATACTTTTATACTTTTGATGGAACGGAGTAAAATGGAATTACAAAAAAATTTAAATGATTTGGATTTATGGCCTTTATTTGGATAAAGACACACCTGCTTGTTTTGGGACTCCTGGTGCACCTTGGTCCTCCTCTTGTCTGTTCCAGGCGTTGTTCCCGCCTCCCCGGTCTCTGCGCGAGTAGTAGTTCTGCACATCAGCCGGGAGAGTACGGCGTACGGCCCAGCTGGACGCCGATGACCATCCGGAACGATCCAGCGGCGTCTCAGTGCCCTCAAACTCTTTCCTCTTCCCTCCAGGTCTATTGTCATTGAAGCGATTATAAGAATCTGCATTGTTTGTTGTCCCTGAGAAAGAGGTACGCTGCCTCCAGTTATCTGCTGGCTCGCTCTGCTGGCTGGATGTCCAGTGTGTGCCTCCTCTTCCACGGCCAGCGTTCCAGCCACCTCGAGACCAGGAATCTGAAGGAAGATCACCTGCATTTTCGTCCCTTCGTGGCTCACGTCCTCTGGAATCAGTGTCTGCCCAAAGCCTCTCCCTCTCTTGCACCCAATCCGGGTTCTCTGTTCTGCCTCGGTCGGGCGATGCCTCATGGAATTTGCCGTTGTCGGACGAATCGGGTTCTCTCGATGAGAAATGCCGAGGTTTCTCTGCATTGTTCCTCCAGTTGGAATTGCGGAAACCTCGTCCATCGCCCCTGCTTCGCCATCCATCCCCTCCCCAAGACTCTCTCTTGCGAGGAGAGTTGCTTCCGTGATCAGCGTGTTCCTGGGATGGGCTCCGGTGTCCGGATTGCTTTCGGTCTCTGGAGCGACTACGCCGCCTGCGACTCCGCTCCCTACTACGACTACGGCTCCGATTCCGCCTGCCATCCCGCACCTCCTCTTGCTGTTCACGGTTTCGAGATGTGGACCGTCTCTTGTGGCTACGATCCCGTGATCGAGACCTTGACCTGCGAGACCCTTCGCTCTTAGACTCCCTGTTGGGAGACCAGGTGGTCGTAGGCGAGTGAAAGCGAGACCTGCGGGATCGTCCCTCCCGCTCCCTCTTATCTGAGACTTTATCCTCCTTACAAGAATCAAGTTTGGGCTTTGGATCATCCACCTGAGGCTCTTTCGCAGTGGGATCCATCCCAGCTTCAGCAATGTGGGCTACAATCTCGGATGCAGGAGAATCGCACTCCATAGGAATGGGATCAGTGTTATCCTGAGGACAACTTGCATTAGTGTCCTTTGATTCTGGGACGCCTTTCTCTTCTGGAACCGACGGTTCGTCAGCCTGGTCCTCTGTGAGAGGTGGAGGACTACTGGATTCCTGCTTGTCCAAACAGTCTTCTGTAGTGTCAGGCTCTGATTTCGGATCTACAGACTGGTCTGAAGCATCTGTAGGAGGTTCAGCTGCTGTTTCCAGTTGCAGAGGTGATTCTGCGTCCCTGGAGTCAGACTGAGACTCCTGAGACTCTTCTAGTTCTGCACAGGAAGGAGAAGGACAATCTTGCTCTTGTATTGGTGGATCATTCACTAATTCGTCATGGTCTTCATCATTTGTCTCCACTTCTTGTTTGCTATCTTCTTGTGGAAGTATCTGATTGTCTTCAACTTCAATCACACTTTCGTTCACCACTTCTTCTTCTACTTTCGCCGTTTCCTCTTCCTGGCTACTGGCATCAGGGGAAGCACATTCATCCTCAGCCGGACTCATCTGATTCTCCACCTCCATCTTCTCTTCTGTATCGACCTTCTCATGATCACCATCGATGTGATCAGAACTTGCTTTCTGGTCTGTTTTTGATTCTTCAGATTCTGTTTCCTCTGTGACTCCATCTTCCTCATGATTCCCAATCTCAGTTTCTTGCTCCTCATCCTCAGGTCTTGCCACCTTCATCTTTTTTGGACGTCCTCTTGTCTTTGCTCCAGGCCTTGGATTGCTGCCCTGCTGCCCTCTGCTTGTTGAAGCCTGAGTATCATTTATGGGTTGTGGTGTAGAAGACGTGGTATCTGAATCTGTTGGTTGTGCGGCTGAGGAATCCTCTGACTCAGAGCGACTGTGTCTAGAGGAACGCCTGGTAGCAGCAGCTTCTGCTGGTTTCACTGAGGTCTTTGACCCAGAGCCCCTGGTTCCCTTTCTTTTCTCACCTTTAGGGCAAGTGATGGCACAAACTATGCCATGAGGAACTAATAAACAAAGGAAATAAAGAGTTAATAAAAACTAAAAGAAATTAAAATTTAAATAGTAACATAACTGGGAAGAATTGAAACTAAAATTCTTTTTAGTTTTCATTTGTAATACGGACTTCATAAAACTTTCATTATTATAAAGATGAAACCTTTTAAAAAGTAAGTTATTTACTGTAATCTCCCTTTCTCTCTTTCTCACACTCTCTCTCTCTCTCTCTCTCTCTCTATATATATATATATATATATATATATATATAAATAAAATCTAACAAAAAAAGAAAACTAAATTGCTGAATATAAAAAAGACATTAAAAAGTTGGGGAAATGCTTAAACCAGTTAGAAAATAAAAAACACTACAGGGAAACTATTATTATTATTTCTAAACAAAAGCTAATTAACCCATACATCAGTAAATTAAAACATTTTCAGTAACTTAAAATGACAAAATAGCACTCGGAATTTTTTGTTTATTTATTTATGGTTACAAAATAAATAATACAACTTTTATTATTATAATTTTGAATGTTTTATTAAAATAAAGTACAATTTAATAGAATAAAAAATGTATAATGCTTGTTTAGGACATTAACTTAGGCAGCCATAAAATAAATAAATAAATAAATAAAAAAAGAAAAATAAAAAAACTAAAGTTGAAGCTAGAAAATTAAGAATAAACCAAACAAAAATGAATGGAAACTAAACTCAATTGAAAAGATAAGGTAGAAACAAAAATTGCTAATAAAAATTAAATAACAAATTTCAAATAGCAACTTGAGTATTATGCATGTATAACTTAAAGACAACTTGTTTTTTTCGAGTGCACATACCTGTGTGTTCAGAAAGCAGCAGATTCAGAGAGGCAGAGACAGCTGACAGAAGCAGGTGAGAGCGGAGTGATACCCTTAAAATCGATAAGTAAAAGTTTCGTAAGCCAAAACAAATGGACATGCACACAGATATACCAAAATTTCAAATATACAACATTTCAGATTCACATTTTCAAAACAAAAGCTGATCGAAAACATGCTTCTCACCTGGGCACACCTGTAGAGAAGATTGGTACAGAGGCAGGAAGCCACCGGCGTTTTCTCTCTATTCTCCTCCACTGGACGCCGTCTGGTCCCTCCTCAGAAACCTCAACAGATCCTGTCCTACAGTATAAAACAGAAAACACTTTAACATGCATCCTAGAGACACTGTTCAGAAAAAGAAACAAAAGTCACATGGTTTTCTGTAATTATGTCAGTGTGTGCTTACATGATCTGTGGCAGTGTGCCCACCGTCGCCCCCTGCTGGCTGGGAAGTGATGAGTGAAAATGCTTAGTGAGCAGAAGAGAGTGGCATGAGTCTCCATTCACCTGCACACAAAAGCAATGCTTAACACTTCCTGTTTTGTTCATATGTGATAAATAAGACTAAACGAAAACACAATTAGTTTAAGACTAACCTTTCTGTTTTTATCCACAGATGCATCCAAATCATCTGCTGAGAGGGGGAAAAAAAACTTTTATTTTGACAAGATTGGAGAGTTTTCAAGTCATTAAACATTTATTTTTTTTCTGTTCTGTTATACAGAGCTCATTACGACAATCAGGTAATAAATACAAATCTTTAGTTTATATGCACAGATCTCTTACTAAAAAAATAAAACATGAAAACATTTACAGTATTACAGTTAAGATATGGGGAAATATACTGTGCAGTACCAGATTTTTATTTTATATATATTAAATGTAAAAAATAAATATATATTTATAATATCAATAAACATTTATTTTTTAACATTTAAAGTTGGAAATTATATTATTGTTCTTGTTGCCTTACATTTTAATATCACATTATATACAATAATGTAGGTTTTATTTATATTTTGAATTTATGAATATTTTGAATATAATATTTAATATTTAGGTTTTTTAATTAGTTATTTTTAGATTTTTCTATTTACTTTTAATTTTGGTTAAAGTTGTAGTAATTTTTTTGCAACTTGTTTTTTTTTTTTTGCTTTTTATATAGATTTTATCAATTTTTTATTATTTTTGCATTGTATTTATTTTATAATGAAATATCACACTTTTACAACCATGCAAGCACTTCATGAACAAGACAAGAATTTATATTGAAGCACATACATGTTCTGTGGCATTTCTGATTGGCAGTAGCTGTTTTCTCTTGCGATCTCTCCGTGTTTCCCGTCTCTCCCCTGTTAACGACACAATTACCTATTTAATTATCAGATAAACTACATACGCAGCAAACACAATCACACTGCACTTACACTGAGATGCGACACATTCGTTGGCCCTCCTGACTGCAGCACTTGTGCGGCTCTGACGGTCTGGGTGCCTTCACAGGAAGCTGAAACACAGAGGAGAAGCTTGGCTCAGTTTCATCAGGAATAAGTGCCTCTTACCATGACATACGAGACAACAGGAAGACGTCTGACCTTGATGCACTGCTGCGAGGAGCCCTGCAGGTAGATCACACTGAAGGGTCTGCGGTCCACCGGGCAGGACTGAACCATCTGTGGCCCATCACATACAACATTACACATTACAACCTGAGCAGATTATACAGACTGATATATCAAGAGTCACTATATTGACTGTTTTTGTGTCTGTGAAAACAGTTTCAAACAAAGCCACAGCAAAACCTTTTTCAACTCCACGCAACACACACCAGTTTCACTAATGATTCATTCAGCATTTTTGAACAAATCGGGTGAGTCAATGATTCAATGACTCACTTATGCTTCATTGAGTGACTTGATACTTGATACTGATTACATATTATTCTAGCAGAATTTATAGATTAAATTTAAGAATTTGACATGAAAGATAACTCATATCTCATAATATTTTCGGTCAAGCATTTTACAGTCCTTCACCTTCCACAGCTGATATAAATACATATAAATACATTTAGCCCCTTTAAATAAGTGATTGTAATTGCAATGTAAAGAAACGATCAACCAGCATAACAAAACTTTTTTTAACCAAATCACAAAAATCAGCAGTTTTAAAAAGGTAAAGAATGTTCTAGAAATCAATTTAAGGTAGCAAATATCACAAATTAAAGGAAGACCTAATAGAACACTGCTTCAGAATAAGAAAAAGCAACAAAAAAAGCGATAAATATGCATACACATATATACACATACATTACTGTTGTCATCTTTAATGTAATAGTATGGTTTATTTTTTTTAAATAAGTCTCTTCTGCTAACCAAGCGGGGGGTTTACTTGTTAAAAAAATACAGTAAAAACTATAATATTGTAAAAAATTGTGACAATTTAAAATAGCTTTTTTCTTTGTGATTGTATTGTAAAATGTCTCGAGAGCCACATGATCTTTCAGAAGTTATTCTAATATACAGATTTGCTGCTCAGCTCCATATTTGTGTATGCATAAGGTTTATAAATCAGAAGTGGCAGCTGACCTGAGCCCAGCGGAGGATGCAGGCCGAGCAGTAGACGTGTCTGCAGCAGTCTGGTCTGGCTCTATCCGTCCGTCTGGTTCGGTTCAGACAAATCGGGCACCGCTGAGCCTCCTCATCCTCCAAACTCTCATCAGAGTTCTGCCCGCCTGAAAAAAAATACCACAGAGTTTTAATTCAAACATTTTACTGAATGATGCAATCAAATATAACATGCATCTCCCATCCAAAACCAGCAACCCAGCCCTACATGCCTAGTTCACTTTAGTGTATAAAGTTACAAAAGCATAATTTCCAGATATGAATAAACCCTGCTCACCCTTTCCTGGCCCTTCTTGCATCTTTGGCTCCGGGTCACAGCACCTCTGAGCCCTTATTTACTGTATCAGCACATTTAAAGAAGAAACATGTGTAATAAAGCACACATTAAGATCATCATAATGACAGCGCAACTCGGTCAATGGCTCTTTATCTGCTCTGTTTGTTTACTCTCTCAGAATAGCTAAAGTTTTAGCTGCTCATTAGCAGCCTTGAGCGATAATATAGGCTTTTATTGTGCTTAAGTTAGTTCTTTATGAATAGTTATTGTGGGTAACACACAAAGACACATATCGAGCTATTTACACGTCGTGTTTATAAGTTAAGACTCTTGTTTATTAGTGTTAAGCGGCTAGCTGTGTTAGCATCTGTTGTAATTAGCACACACTCACCTCCGCGCGCGTCCCTCCACGGGCTTCAGGTCATATACTAACACGCAGGACACACCTCAGCGCGAAATAACACACACTTTTTGTGCACTTTCATGAGCATTTGCGCTCGAACTTGCGATGAATTTAGGCGTCCGGCCACATGTGGGTCAGTAGCTGCAGTTCCACCTCTTCACCGCTGGGTGGCGCTGCAGCGGGGCATGATGGGAGACCCACCGCGTCATCACGTGATAGGGTTTAAGGTTCACAGAAGAGCGGCTGATGCTTTTAAAAATTTTAAATAGTCCACCAGAGGGAGCTCCTTTTGCTCAGTACATTTTAAATTATACAACATGCAAATAAATACATACATCTCTAATTTGTTATTTAATAATATGAAATGTTAAAATGATATATAAATATAACATAAAATTAAGCTATTTCTCCACAAGACTGAGATGAAGTTGTGATACAAATATTTTTTCCATTAATAAATTCCTATAATTTTTACTGATATATTATACTATGGAGTGTAAAATTATATACACATTATATACAGCGCTCCTCCTCCTTTGGTTGTTGCTTAGTTTGCTTTACATTGATTTTTTTTTCCCCTAACATTCCATGACTTCGAAGCTAGAGAGCTTTAATTAATGTTGTCATCTTAAATGTTATTGAATGTTTGTTTAAATCGAGTAAATACACTTTTAAATATATATACATACATACAAAATGTATTTTTTTTTTAATCACTTTTTTTTTTTTTTTAGGTAAAATGATTGGAAACTATTTTATATTTTTGCAAGAAATCTCTTCAAAAAGAATGCCTTTATTTTATAAAAATGTACTTTCAAATACATTTTATGCGATTATGATTTATTATCAGTGTTGGAAACCCGTGATACATTTTCATGATTCTTTGATGAATGAAAAGTTTAAAAAGAACAGCATTTATTTAAAATATAACTTTTGTAACAATATACTACCATTCAAAGGCCTGAGGTCAGTATTTGTTAAAAGAAATTAGTATTCATTAAGCAAGGATTTGTTAAATTGATAGAAACAGTAAAGATTCTATTTTGAATAAATGCTGTTCTTTTAGATTTTTGTTTATTTGTTTATGTTTTTTTGTTTAAAGCCCCCAAAAGTATCACAGGTTACAAATAAATAAATAAATAACAGCACATTTTTTTTCTTACTTAAAAAAATAAGTAAGAATTTTACAAATTTTGAGCGAATAATTATTAATTTGTATACATCATCATGTTAATTAAAATGCATTTTGTTTTATTGACCACAATATCATTGCTATTTGTCTGAGAGGGGCACTTTTTAATAATTTTGGAAAAGGGCATTGTATTGAGCCCCAAAAGCACCGCTTCTGCACGTGCCTGCTAAATATTGATGTATGCCTTTTAAATGCAATACAAGTAATTTATACAAATATGCATTTATTCATATTGTAATAATAATAATACATTAAAACGTACATCTAAATTTCAATATTTTATGACATTTTCAGGTATATTTTAGCTTTATTATGTGTAATCACTGATAAAATCCTTTGACTATTAAAAATATTTGACCTTGTGTGACCTTGTATGAAGCAAAAGAAAATGTGTGAAACAATGTGAGCTTTTCTAAACAATATGAAATAATAATTTTCTATCAAATAAATGTAATGACACATGGATGGGTTATCATGAACCTTTAATAGACATTAATTACACAATATACATACAGTGTTTCATTGAAACAAGAGCTTATCATTCGCAGGAATGGTCTCTTGTACATATCCCCCTCTCGAGTTTGAGTACAGCATTTTAATAGTAATGTAAAAGGTTTGTGTGTGTGTGTGTCGGGGCCAGTCACAAGATGATAGGAATCTTGTGCGCAGTTTAAAATTCACAGCCAGATGAAGAACGGCCAATCAGGGCCCCCGACACACAGAGGTACAGCTAAAGCTATTTTCATAATTCAAACATGTTGAGCAAAACTGAGAAAAAAACAAGAATAAATGACAGCATATATACACTTCATTTTGTGGTATCTACACATATATACAATATATATATTTACACATAATACAGTAAAATAGATTAAATTACACTGATGTTTTTCCATAAATAACGGCTGGAGAGTTACAGGTTGGATGACACATGAGGTTTAGCTGTTGGAAGCACAGTGAGGTGTGTGTGTGTGTGAGACACGGTGGTCATGTGACCTCTCCATTCACAACACTCATAACGACTGATTGGTGGACGACACACACTTCTCTGTCTGTCTGTCTTTCTCTCTTTCAGGGAATAACTTCAAGCTGCCGATGGCAAACGCTGAATGGTAAGTCAAGTTGAACAGAACAGTTTAATTTCACCTCAGCAACAACGATCAGCCATTAGATCTTACGGTTTACAAAGCAAAAGTGATGACAATCATACTGTGAAGCTTTAAAGTCGACATGAAACAACAATCAGCAAATCGTTCCTTAATGTGACGTATCGCAGAGTGGAACAAGACACTTTATTAAATCATTATTAGCTATTATTGTATTTTAATGTTAAGGGAACATTCAGTTGATACTTTTGTAAACATTGCGGGAAAGTTACTTTTGAATGTTCTCTGAACATTCTAAAACAAGTAGCAGCATTTAAAAAAAATGTTACCACAACATCCAACTTTGAACGAACGTTCTATAAATGTTACTAGAAGAACGTTCATTTAAAATTCTGAATGTTGCATTTTAGTGTTTCAAAAATGCTAGATAAATGTCCAGATAAAGTGTTTATCAACAATGTATAAATAATGCTTTTACACAAATATTTTGAGAGAGCAGAGAACCTTAAAACAAACATTCTATTAACGTTACTGGAAGATTCTTTTAACGTTACAAGAATGAACATCCTGTTAGAGTTTGTTAATAACTTAAAGGAAAAAATTGCCAGAACGTTCTGCATTCATTCCCTGTTAGCTGTGTCTCATGTTGACTGTAAAACACCCATCGCTGTCATCCCGGTTTAAATAAGTTACAGTAAATTAATTCAGTCGTTCCACCCGTCTGAAATCAACCACTACCAATCAATAATTGTTCATTAGTAGATCTACACGACAGGCCAAGGTGACTCAAGTAGTACAGTATAAATGGCATCGTAACAAATGCGTTAAAAGCATAGCCAAAATGTGCGAATTTACAGTTTTTTTCACATTTGCTGAAAAAGAGTAAGTGCTTTTCTACAGGCAAACACCAATATTTTTGGCAAGGATACAAACGGATCGAACACGCATCTGCAGGCAAAGCTCCGCTCAGTGTTGATCGTGAAATCGATTTGGTTGTGTGTACAAAACGCCTAACCTGAATACGGAGAATAATGCACGTGTTTCTGTGCGACGTACCACGGAAAACTCAGCTGTAACGGAAGAACAACACAAAAGAAAAGCAAATGGACCAAAAAAAGCACAACAATACGAGTGGAGTACCATCTGTGTGGCCTAACAGTATACTGTACAAAGTTCAGGACATTCTCTCAGAATGGGATGTTTGTCTTTGCTCTGTGCTGAAAATAGAGCAGCTTCTTCTAGTTTTCAGATGCAGCGTAAGTGGCTTGGCTCCGCCCATCTGCCTGTCAATCAGGGTTAGGACACGCCCACTAGTGGCCATTGGTGTGCTCCTCTGAAGATCCTGCGTTGTGGATCCAGTCTGCGACGATCAAACCCATGCTGCTGAACATCACGATGATTCCCATGATGAGGAACAAAGTCGCCTGAGAAGAAGGAGAGTGTGATGAGACACACGGAGTTCAACACAGGTCAAGAACACATTTGTTTGGTCAGATCATGTCTTACCCCGATCTTCTGGATAGACTTCATGGACTCCTTCTTCACCAGTTTGATGTAGAAAGCCGAGGGAAGGATGAATATCAACATAGCAGCAGCGGATGCACCTGCAGAGATGAAAAACATAAAAAAATTAGTTTGAATTAAAATGGAAATTTACTGAAATACATTTTGTATGTAATTAAAAACTTTAATATAATAAAAAAGTAAGCTTATTTTATTTAAACTTATTTACTAGGCAACATTTCTAATTTATTATTATTAAAATAACTAAAACCCGAAATAATAATAAATAAAATAAAGACATTAATAAATGAAATCAAATACAATATTTAAAAGCTATTAGAAAATCTTGAATCTACAAAAATAATTTTATGTCACTTTGTTAACAAGGTAAAATTTAGACAACATTTGTTTACTAAAAAAGTATATGGATGTTTTTTAAAAAATATAAAAACTAATAGAAATGACTAAAACTTTACTGAAATTAAAATAAAATCAGAAGATATAAAAATTAAATAATTAATAAAAACTATAATTGTATATTAATGATGCTAATTATTAATTATTATTGTTTAAAAATACATTTAGAATATTGAAATATAAAATTACTAAAATATAAAACATGATATGACAATAACACTGCCAGTGCCACACACACGTGATGACATCACTTCCTGTGCAACACCTACCGATGAATCCGAAAATGTCTCTGATGGTGGGAACGAAGATGACGAGGATGTTGACGCAGACGAGCAGAACGACGGTGATGCAGATGTGACGCAGCCAGCTGAACTCTTTAGAGGCGCAGAGCAGATGGTTGACGGAGTTGCGGATCTGAAACGTTAAAAAAGCGATTGGTCAACACTCCTGCAAGCAACGTCTGCGTATGTTTCCAGGCCTGTAAATGTGCTGGAATACTCACTGGGAAGAGAACCACGGGCACCGTCAGTGTCACGGCGGTCAGGACGGCAAAACGCACGATCAGAAGCACCATATCAAAGCTGTAGACCTTGGAGTAAGTGTGCAGGAGCTCGGGTTCAACAGCCTCTGCAGAATAAAAAAAAAATCTTTAGCTTAGACTTACTATAGAATTGAATTGTTAGTTCAGACCATTGAGATAATATCCCAGCTAATAAATCATTTGTCCAAGTTATCTGGTCTTAATAATGTTTACAGAGCGTTTTTTTTTTCTCATTCGTCTCACATTTTTAAAATGTTAAAGGTCGTTTTAGAATGTTCAGAGAACATTTAAATGTAACATTCATATAATTTTTTTCAAAACGTTCAAATGGAATGTTCCCTTAACTCTTGCATTATTAAGGATAAAAAATTATGTTTTGAACATTCAGAAATAAAATTTTCATAACTTAAAATAATTGTTTATAAGGTTTATATATTTTTTTGTTAATATTTGAATTAGTTTTGATTTTAAAATGTTTTTTTTTCTTCTTCATTTTCTTTTTCCAAGACTTTTTGGTACTTATTTTGATCTTTCAATAACTAAATCAATAAAATTAAAAATTAATTAACCAAATAAAAATGTGAAATTTACATTTGAATAAAAAAATTTTTTTTTCATTCAATGTGTTTTTTTTAAAAGTAGCAAACATGTTTTAAGGTTTAGTTTTAGTTGCCCTCCTCTGAATGATGAAAAGCACTTTACATTTTATTGCCAACAAATTTGTTGTAACTTTGTCCAGCACATCAAACAAACCATCCCACAAAAATTACAGAATGTTTCTTGCTTTCAGGTAAATGTAAAAACATCAAACACAGTTATCTATTCCTGCTGCGGCAAGCAGCTCAACCTCTCTGACTCTCAAAACTTGCGTAACCGACCGGAGCCATGGAGAGATTCAACGAATCCGGTGCGCTCTAACAGACACACCTACGTTTAAAACAAACACTGCCTCAATGTAGATTTCAACCTGGCATTGGACTTTAAAATGTGTCGTAATGCGTGTGGAAGAGGTTCGGGCTCTGATGTGGCCGTGCGTCTGTTTTGCTCACCGTTGAAGGTCAGGTATCCAAACAGAGCAGCCAACAGATACATGATAAACATTCCCAGGAACGAGACATTTGCAACGCTCTGCATCTTCCTTCTGGAACGACTGCAGATAGAAAGTTAGAGAAAGAGTTAGTACGTTTGTATAGCGAGCTTGAACTCACAATATTAGTTTTATATCGAAGCATTAAAGCTGCACTCACTCTTTGAGCTCCGCGTACATGGGCAGAATCGCCGGGTGGCACACAAACGCAAAGGTCAGGATGGGCACTGCATACACAGTCTAAGATAAAACAATAGCAAGTTAGATCACCGCACACTTTCACTCACATGCAAATACCGGAATGCTAATTTCCGCCTCGTACCTGTGAGTTGAAGACGAAGTACTTGGGTTTGCAGCACTCTTCATCAGTAGTGTTGACCTGTGGCTGAGAGACGTTCACTGTGATGTTAATGAAGTTCTCCGGTAACGGACAGGGGATCTGGAACTTCTTGTAGATCACCTGAAGAACAAAAGCAGGAGGGATCGTCTCATCAGACTAACAATAGCAGCTGGAATGACACTAGCTTTCATTTGCGTATTTATTTTTATGTTAAAAAAAGAGCAATTTAAGGCAAATATCTCAGTACTCACCACAATCAGGAAGAACACCATGCACAACAAGGAGAAACCACTCGTGTATCCCAGATAACCTGAAACAAAAATACAAACCATAAGGATAAAGCACTTTAAAATATAAGTCACCCACTTATATTTTACATATAATGTTTCTAAAATTTTGTTATATTTATTTATATATTATTTTATTACTTTTATAGAAAATTCAATTTTTTTTTTATAATAATAATGATAGTTATTATTATTTTACTCATCATTTTCACAAATAAAATCATTAATAAAAATAATTGTTTCTATTATTCTATTACTATCTGTCATGGTTTTCTTTTATGTATTATTTTAATAGTAAAAAAATAATAATATTTGCTTTGAATATTTAATAAAAAAAATTTTTTTTATCAACATAAAAACTGCCACGTTTCATATTTCATTGTTTACTATCATTTTATTATATGAATTTGTATAATAATTTTATCTTATAACAAAAATAATTGTTAATTCTAATACTTCTTTTATGTATAATTTTATTAATAATTTAATAATCTATTATCTGAAAGCTGTTGCCTGAGCATCATATATTACATAAATAGTTTGTCTAAACAATTCTATTTTTAACATTTTTTTTATTATTTTATTATATTTTGTAAATCATTTCATTTATTTTTCTAAATTGTTTTTATAAAAAACAAATTATATATTACAGAATTTTATGCTTGTACAGAGAATGGGCTAAATTTTCTCTGTGTAAAATATACTTTATTACTTATTTTGGGGTATATTTTTATTAATTCGTCCTTCATTTGGGAACACTTACCCAGGTTTTTAAGCAGCGACAGCGGCAGTATGACGGCCACACTGACAATCAGCACCAGATAATCTCCATTAGTGTACCACGAGCTGGAAAAAACACCAAAACCACAGACATCAATTTCAGCACACAGAGGAAATAACACATAGCAGTTCTGCAACATCCTGTTTCACAAACACAAAACTCTATAGAGCGCATTTCAGTTTTGTGGCTTTGAGTGCATTGGGGCTCCATGTAGCGGCCTGAATCTTGGATGTCAATGTTTACTGCACACAAAGCTCTCAGTCGACATCTTTGAACAGACGTTCAGATCACCCCCCCCCCCCCCCACCAGACAGCTGTACAATGAAGAGCTCACACTGTTCTACACAGAGATGAAAAACATTCCAGTACAACAACAACAGCATCGACCCGTGCTGTTCCAGTCCTCGCACAGCTCCGAACATCATCTAAGAGCCAGACGTGACGACGATCAATAAAATCTTACTTGTCTGTAGAGTCCAAGAAGGCCTTAATGACGATGGGCATCTCGTACTTCACAATGTAGAGGTAGCTTGCCATAGCTGGGATTGAAAGAGAGTTTAAAACACTTTAGAGCCTTAAACCAAAACACTTACTATCTGCACATTTCCAGGTAAACAAGCTTAGGTTATAAAACGGTTGCGGGAACGTTGTTTTGAAATGTTGAAATGTGTAGATTTCTTGTCATGATTATAAGTTACATTATTTAAAGTTTACAAATACATCTCTTGCAAAATTCTATTTTTTTTTTTTCATTCACCCGAAACATATGATTATTTGAACATTTGAACATTGAACCCTTAAAGAACATTCTGTCCTCACATTTATAAAAAACTTCTCAAACTCATAAACTCATACCTCCAAAGTTCTGCATGGTGATAGAGCAGGACGCTGCCAGTTTTCCGGGGATCCCGAAGGCCTTGTACCCCAGCTGTTCATACACCAGAGAACCTGGACGGAGGGGGGAGAGCATTAAAACATACTTATCACGGTTAAAAATAGAAATATAGTTGCACAGAAAGCAGCTAACCTCCTTCGTTGGCCGTTTTGAGCAGCAAATGGACTGAGTAGAGAGAGAAAATAGCCACGGCCACCAGCAAGATCCTGTAGAAACGAACAATACACAAGCTGAATTATTAAAATCGCTCTCAAACTCAAACTCAATGCTCGCTTTAACCATTTCAAAACAAAAAAAAACAGTTTCATAATGCTTTCATTAGAGATTACAATAGACAAACTGTGCACAGAAGATGCATTAAGAAAAACAGAAAGCTCGTATTGACTTTAAGTGTTAGACTGTAATGAGTCACGTTATAAACAAAGCACACAAACACAGATATGCTCATAATAGAGGGAGGTGACTATAGATTAGACCTGATTACATTCTCACACACTCATTCATTCCTGTCTGGAGCGCTCTTGTTCCCGTTATAACCTGCCTGACCTTCAGTAGATTTCCACTTCACATGCCTGGAGCTGACGGTCACATCTTTGCTATTTAACCCATTGCTCAACCAAACAGTAAAGGTTTTCCCTAATGCACTTAATGACTCAAATTCTGTGTCTAAAGCCATTAGGATTTTACTGTGCAAATCCCATTTCAGTTGCATAAGTCATTCTTTGATGGATTCCTAGCATCCGCTTAGCACTGGAACACCTTTATATAACCGGCAGAAACTCCTCTATCACCAGATTAACACGTACGGCTTTGTTTGTAAACACCGTGCATTTACTTCCTTCACCGGAGCCGAACCGACCGACTCAGATCAGCTGCACCAGATTCACACTGAACTGTTTTTGGTCGTACGGAAATAAAGAAGCACCTCGATAGTCGATACTCACACAAACATGGCGATGCCGGTGTTGGCCATGGCATAAGCAAGTCCAAGGATTCCACTTCCCATGATGGCATTACCCAAGTTAAACACAGACATCCCAAACGACGCCGAACCAGGGCTCTGAAAAACAGGAACAGTGAGAAAACCGCAGTATCTAATGAAACCTTTTAGACCAGATCAACCACTTACATATTCAGCTTCAAATTTCTTTTTTCCCAATTGATGATCAGTGAGAAAGTTCTGGCTTTCTGCGTCCACGTCTGTATACGGCATTCTGTAACCACATCATCAGTGTATTAGATCAACATAAGAGAAGATTTATTAACTAATAATGACACGTCTAGGTCAAGCGAAGCACTTTTTACCCCTTTTTTATGAAGGGACAGTCTGGATAACTTGTGTTCTCAGTGCTGTTGGAACTGCAGCTGTCTACATCCGGAGCGATGTTTAAAAGAGTCATCTTTGTTTTTACAGGGGCTTTGGTCATTCTGTAACGTAAAACAAGTTTATTAGTTTAATATCAAGAGTTGCAAGCATTTGACCTCAAATTAGCTAAATAAAATGATTACTGAAACATTTAAACACACATTGTCATTATAGTCTAATTATGATTTGGTTTGTTCTTGTTTCAAAACCAGAAATAACCAATTTGACAGTCGACATTGCTCAGGCATAGGTTTCAAAAATATTTTTTATATTCTAGAAACACTTTGCATGTTACGTCTAGTAGTTAAATATTGACTCGTCTTTTTATTTGCATGGGTTTTGTTTATTTGTTTATTTTATTATTATGTAATGTAAAATAATTACATATACTACGTATTATGCAAGGATTTAGGTTTTGCTATTTGACAGTCGATCCCGTGTCTCCAGAAATCTTCGAAGCATCGTCAATGCGCGTCTCCGCTGCCGGAGGCATCATGTCACGTGACACACCAAGCCCTGAGTGAGTGGAAAATTACAAACCGGCAACAGATCTGCACGCGGATGCAGCCGCCGCATCGTCATCAAGTATTCATTCCCATCAGTCTATTCTTTATTTATACGTTCGGAACCAAATGACTGAACATAACTAACGTTAATTAAGGTGTTTATTATTGCTGGTGACTCGTTTAACGTATTTAATCAGATTCTGATGTCCATTTTTGTGGAAAGGAAACTTAAGTATTACATTTCCGTTTAAACTCCCAAACCACATGAATAATTGAATAACATTAAATAATAATGATAATATATTGATAGAATGAAGGTAAAATGCAGACGCTCCCGCTTTTATCAACAACAACCGGTAAAATCAAACAACGCCAATAAGACCCTTTAAATTACCTCATTTAATACATCCAGCTTTTGACAGCGTTTTCTAAAATATTAATATTTAAGATCATTAGAGATACGCAATTATGAGCGTGTTTGATTAATGAATGCATCCTTTTGAAAGGATGTGCGGAAATAAGATGATGAAACACGAATGAGTCAAGACAAGACCAAAAATGAACAAAGAAAAATTAAATAAACGACAACAACAGTGAGGTGAAACTGGAATAAGATCTTACCTCAATAATAATAATTAAAAAGACAAATCCGTTTCTTCAGCTCCGCTGTAAATGGAAAAAAACTGACCAAACCCTCCAAGTCGTGAAGATTGTTCCACTACAAAACCGATAACGATTGATCCTTCGAAAATGTACCGTGATAGACAATAAATAAATAAATATCCTAAGTTTACTGGAGTATAAATAGAAACACTAATAAATTATAGACCCTACAAACTGTAACAATAATAGTAATGTTGAAGCTTAGCGGAGATGTCGTGTGGGCGCGTCCGGCATCACAGTCGTGCTCTGATGCTTCTGAGATCGGTTTATATTCATCAGCCGGGTCACCCGGGTGGAGCCTGTGACGTCACTGTATACAAACAGACCTGACCCAGACTTGAGACCTTCCCAGCCTCATATCACAGCTGCGTCTCCTAGAGAGCAAATGGAAATTTTTTCCTGAGAGTAATCTGAATTACAGCCACAGTGATCTCATGTCTCATCAAGTTCTTAAAAATAAAGATTCCAAGGAACATTTCAGCGATCAGTTCTTAAAATAACTTTTTCCTGAGTTAAAGACTAATCACAGTAATCTCTAATGTCTAGAGTTTCAGAATTTATAAAAAAATCAAGGTTCCTTAGAAGAACAATTTTAGGTTCCCCAAAGAAAATTTCAGTGATCAGTTCTTAAAAGAACATTTTAATCATCTTAAAAACCTGTTGTGAAATGGAAAGGTTCAATAAAGGGTTTTTATTGGCATCGATGAATAACATTTTGTCAAGTTCTTTTTGTTCCTTTATTTAAGAGATTTTATGGATGTTAAATGTTCTTCCCCTTAAGAAAATTAACCATGGTTTTCCAAAAAAAAAGGTTGCTATAGTTAAACTACAAATTAACCATGGTTTTGATAAACTACCATGGTATCTGTAGTAAAAATGGTTAACAGTTATCCCCCAAAAACATGGTTACTACACTTTAACTACAATAAAACCATGGTTAATATTTGCAAGGGTCGAGGGTCTTTTATATTTAAAAGAGTTAAGCATCTCAAAATGCTTAAAAAGTCAAAGATCTCAGTATGAAGTCCATTTAATCTAAACTTTAAATGATCTGAGCTTATGGGCATGTTGATTTTATTTCTGTTTGCTGGCAGTTTTTAGGAGAAACAAGTTTGAAAGAACTAAAAACTTATAAGTGTCCTTCAGATCAGCATCTAAACAACAACATATTTCTCTGTGGTAAAAATTTCAAACAATTTGACTTCAGAGGAACCACAGATACAGACCACAACCCACCCTGTGCCCTATTTCAAGCGAGGAAATATTATAGAGGTTGCCTTATATTGCTCAGGTGGTTTAAAAAAGTTCTCTGGTATGAATTAGCAATCATCTTTGTATCAGAAGTTCCTCCTAAATGAGTGGATTTTGAGATTACTTGGAGCGAAACACTTTATTTGTGTCTACTGAGATGTCAAAGACAATGACTTTTCCATGACAGTGAATAAGATCATGGGACCACATGATTATGAGAGGTGCTCTGAGGAACAAAAGGAGGAATTTTACAAAAAGAGGACCTTCTGAGATGACGTTAGACACAAGTGACAGATTAAATGAGTTGGGAATGAGTGCGGTCCCATGTTGGGAGAGCGCGCCTGGCTTTGGGTCACGCCACACAAAGTTTGTTGTTTCTTTCGCTCCCAGCATAACTTAAACGAATCACTCGCCTGAGCACCTTCACACAGAAGTTCTTCGTCACCCCCTGATCGGCCAAATCCCTCAGTGGAAGTGGGACTCCGGTCTGCGGTGATTTACCCTTGGATTAAAGGCCACTGCAGCCTCTGTGCTGGAGTTCACAAAAGAACACGGATGCTGGAATGTCGGACCTATTGAAACAAGCCCTGGGGCCCCAGGCGACGCCCCGACTCCATAGGTAAGACTGGATCAACAAAAGCATTTTTCTGTCTCCACTGTGTGAAAAATGTGTGGAAGAAATCCCAGCTCTGCACTAGTAGCATCCATGGAGAAATGACACTCTTTGCATAGTAAAAAAATGAGGGAAACCATCAGATGCATTATGTTAAGATACAGATTTTCAGTTTGTTCATTCAAATATCACCTAGTCTCATAATGTTCTTCAGTGCCAGATTTATTGAAGAAATGCTTTCACCTACCAATTCATTGGAATTGTCTTGCTTTCTGAAAGAATGGTTTCTAAAATCTAGAATCGTAATGTTCTTCTTTAGTGAATAAATGCTTTCACCTGCTAATCCGTTGGAAATATCTTGATTCCTGATTGGAATTGTTTTTTAAATATGGTCTTAAAGCCTTTATATCTTTATTGAACAGATGCCTTCTAAGACCATTAATAATGCAGAACAAAAGTATGTGAACCCTTTCTTCTTTGGAAAACAAAAGATATGTGAGACGTGTCGATGACATGAATTTTTCGTTTTTTTGGGGAAAATACCACTGTCAGAGAAATTTTATGTTACCAAAATGTTCTTTTGCATCTCATCTGTCCAGAGAATATTTTTCCAGGAGAGTTTCAGAACATCCTGGAAAGTCTCCTGCAAACATGAGATGGGCAACAGTGTTTTGTTTCTGTAAATCTGTGCTTTTTTTCTGTGATAGCCTCCCACGAACATGGTTTTGTCAGTGTTTTTCTTATGTTAGACCGGCGTTATCATGTGTCTGGATATCTTCACCTGGGCAGATCTGTTGCGCTCATCCTAAGGTTCTGTGTCACTTGTTTGAGGTTTTTACAGTTATCCTCACACCGATCTTTGTAGGGTGTCTTGTCCCAGAGAGAGGTGTATTGGTGCTGGATTTCTTCCTTAGGTAAGCTATCTGCCTGAAAGTGGACGAAAGGAGGCTCAAGAATAAAGAAATCCTTACAGCCTTCTGAACTGGTTCACCTCTTCTCTTAATCACTTGGGTCACAGTGAATCTTGCAGAAAAAAATCAGGTAACTGAAATGTTTAGTGTGTGAAAGGGCAAACTAAACCCAAGGCTTTTTCTGAGCTGCAGCTGTTCTGGAGAGTAAATTGACCGTTGTTCTGTAAATACTCGAGGAAGGTTCTGTTTGCTCATTCGTTTACACAGGTTCTTTCTTTAACTGGACTGGTCCAAATTAACCTTTTTACAATCCTTTCAAATCATCACTTAAATTACAGAGTTTATTTCATCCTGTAAATGCTACACGCTTGAAAATAAAGGTTCTTTATATGCACCGATGGTTCCGAAAATAATTTTAACATCCATGTAGTCTTCTCATTTCACAAAAGTTTCTTTATAATGAAAAACGGTTCTTTAGATTTTTAAAATGTTCTTTAGAGTTCACTGAAAGGGAACTTTTTTTAGCCCAAAACTCAGTTTTGAAACTTTTATTTTCAAGATTGTGTGTAAACTGACGATTTTAACTCTTATTTGTAGTTCTGTTGCTGTTTTGGAATAATAGCAACTACTTCACCAGACCAGGTATGATTCACATGTAAATGTCAGTGGTCAGATGTAAATTTTGAAACCAGATGTTCTTGCAGCTTAGTTACAATACAATATGCTTTTACAACTTAAAGCTACAGTATATTTTAATAGTTATATATATATAACTTATATTTAATACTTATATTTAATTATATATATATATTTCAGAAGTTCTAAAATCAGGTCACTGTAAACAATAATGTTGTTTCAACTTAAAGTAAAAATTCATGCTGCCTTAAAATAAAAAGTAAAAAATAAAAAAGTTTAGTAAACTTGAAATGTGAAGGTGTGACCATTTGGAAAATCCAGGAAAGTTATTGGAAACTACTGAAAAGTGGTAATCTGCAATTGTTAATTTTTAACCCATACAAATTAGTTTTGTTACATAACTTTAATATAATAACATTTTATAATAATAATATAATATAATAACATCTTTTAATAAAAACAAGATTATTTAAATTTAACGTTTTTAGGTTGTTGTTTTTTTCCAGGATAATAATACCAAATTTCAAGTTATAAAAGCTAATTGCAACAATCATATGTTATGCTATACAAGCCTTATTCCATTTTCAACTTTCAACATCTTGTTTAATGCGTGGCGAATGGCTTGGTATTCCTCCCAGATAAACTTTAAAATTAAACTGTAAAGGAAAACAGACAAGAATGTTCTGGAGCACGTCTGAGGATTTCTCGAGGTTTGGATCGTGGGGGTCCGTGAGAGAGAAGACATCCCGCCGATCTCCCGCAGAGCGGGGCAGAGGTCGGCTCATCTTCCCCCGGCTCCTGGCTCATTCTTATATAATAATTTCATCCCCTCGTATTAAACAAACAGCCGCCCGCTGTCCGCACTCATGGGAACCTGCCGAGAGAGTCCAACACTGAGCTCATGCTATGCACGTCACTTCAACATCTCAAAGCCCACCTGCCATTGCTCATAACAGGCCTCATTTGAGTACTTTATGAAATCAAATCAAATTTGTGATATGCGACAATGCTAACTGAAGATGATGGCACATGTCCTCTTTCTCATGCATTATCATCACTTGTGTCTGTGTTATCAATTGTGTACAGCTGTAGCGGGAAGCTTCAGTGTGTTTATAACAGAGTTATCAGACTTGAAAACAAACGCTCTTGACACAGACAGGAAGTGAAACGCACATACGCTCATCTGCGTGTGAAACATGTGCCTGCAATTGCATTTCTGAACAACTGAAAGCCAAGTTCTACACTGAGTGTCAGTGTTAGATGAGATATATTTAGGTCGATGGGTTATAAGAGGTTAGCAGAGATACAGTTTAGCATCTGTGACAGTATACATTATAATGTGTGAAGGTTTGAGGGCTGGCTCAGGCTGGCTTAACTGGTGGACTACAATAATGCGGTCATACCAGCAACAGCAAGGAACACCAGGGAATGCATGGACTATGTATCTTGAATGCTATACAAGTCACTTTGGATAAAAGCCTCTGTCGAATAAATTAATGTAAGTGGTTTAGGCCAAGAAGGTTGTGAGTGAGAGTATTTGGTGAATGGATGGTTCAGTGTATCGCATGTTCTACAGTGGTTCTAGTCAGGATTATTTTCATCAACTCAACCATAAAAATAGTTTTTGTAAAAAAAAAAAAAAAAGAAGAAGAATCAAACTAAATATCTAAACATAAAAATTGAAATGTTGTCTTGGAAAGTTGATTTCACTTTTTTTATTAACTGGAAATAATTAAAAATTAAAACTAAAGCTTGAAATAAAAACAAAACCTAAGTATTAGGTGAATATAAAAATGAATTAAAAAAATGAATATAAATGACAGAATAACTGAAATTTGAATAAAAATATACAAATAAAAGCTAATTAAAATGAAATAAAATCGATATTATTTTAAATAATGCTGAAATAAAATAAATATGAAGAAAAAAGCTGAAGCACTACAGTTACTGGAAATACATGAAAAAAAACGAATTAAAATAAAAACCTTGATAAATAATATATAAAAAAATACCTTGATAGTAATATTTAAAAATAACAAAAACGAATACATGTGTCAATTAAGCACATAACAAAATCACTACAATTAAAATAAAAAAAATTATATATCAATTATACATTATTTTAAATAAAATCTAAATATTAGATGAATAAATGTAAACTAAATGAACACTGAACTAAGCTTAAGTTGAAGCGCTGCAGATAAATAAAAGCTAGTAAAAAAAGAAATCAACCCTAAATAGTAATATCTAAAATCAACAAACTGATAAAAAAAATCATAAAACCACGTAAATCACTAAAGATTTAATACAAATGAAAACAGAAAATATGAAAATAAATAATATTTCAAAATACTAAAATAACACTTGTGCTACTGAAGTACATCACCACCGTCACCACGGCCAGGTTGTAACCAAAAATGAACTGTGACATAAATCGAGGGAATTTTCCAGATGAACAGCAGGAATTAGGCGATGTGAGCCGGGAGGAATATGGCAGTCTTTTGATATGAAGCTTTGGGCCTGTAATCCACTTTCATCTGAAAGAGCTGCAGGAGAAACTGAGACGAACCTCTAAACAGCATCAAAACTTTCCACTAATATTGTACAAGACGACCCGGATCAGAAGCACATGAACCCGCTGACTTCAAGCAAGGTCTCCTGGATAAACTGTTCTCACATGAGACCCATTAAACCACAGAGAGCAGAGATGTGAGATAGATGACTGTATAACAGGGATGAAGCGTGATTTAATCTCCATGCCAAGCATATTTCTCTTATTCCCACAGGAAATATGATCTGAAGGCCGCTATAAAACCATCTCATATACTTCTGTCGGTACGCTTCATAAGGGTGAATAACTCAGATAACAAAGTTCTTACAATTTCCTGTGCAGAAATATCAGGAAGGAAGTGGTGGCCACAGACAGAAAGAATAACACATGCCAGAGCTCTGTGTCACTCTGTTGTCATTACATCATATTACTGATGGTCATTCATGTTGTACAGTCCATTCACTGAAACGGTCAGACAATGAGCTAAAAACTGAGTTTGGACTCTAAAGTGGAGCCTGAATAAAAATCAACAGTAATGAAATTACAAGGAGAACAAAGCTATTTATTTTCATGTCAAGACTCATTTATGGAGGGTGAAAAATATATATTTAAGAGAAAATTGTATGTTGTTTCCAAAATAAAATCTTTATTGATCTTTATTGAGCATTGTACTAAAGCCTTAACAAATTATGGAGATATTACCTGGAAAATAAGAACTTTCTATAAGTTTGATTGATTAATATTTTTGACACAATGTTATAATATAAGAAAAACATTTTTCTCTTTCTTTCTCTTATACACTGAATAAGATAAGAATTATACAAAAAAACAGTAATATTAATAAAAAATTGTCAAATGATTCCTGGAAACAAAATTCTCATATTTTTCAATTTCTTGCATTTTTTTAACAACAATCATCAATATAGAGCTAATCCCTTAAATCATTTTTTTCTAGATAATTTTTGAATATAAGAGACATTATTATTTTATTTTATTTACTATGACCAAGATAGGAATTATAAAACAAAACAAAAATATTAATATAGTTACAAAATTGTTTCCAGATATGCAATTAATCCTGGAAATGAAATTTTAAATCTTTCAGATGTTCTGTATTTTCCTAATTTTTGACCACATGCAAAATAACACGCAAAGGCTTTAAAACAACAAGGTGTCAGATAAAAGTGGCTAAAACGATGTAAACACTAATACAAGCTATTCTTGAACTGATTTGCATTAGAAGATGAGATGAGGAACCAGAATATTAAGACAAGAGGGTGAAAAACCATCCAAAACATCCTAAGGACTGTATAACACAATTCTCCCACATTGCACTCAACTCTTTTCTTCCAATTCTAGTCTCTTTCGCCTGAGAGAAACATCTGAGAACACACTGTGTGCAGTTCAGTGCCATTTATCCAATTATCGCAACCATGTAATTTTCAATATGTCTACATTTATCAGAAACTGGTTTTGAGTCGTGTCAATTATCTCGGTGTTCAGAGAGAAATCAGGAAGGTCACAACAAGACTAATAAACGTGACATCCTGATGACCCAGGTGCTGCAGACACAGATAAAAAGAGCTGTGTTGTATTTTCATCCGAGTCACATGACAGCGCAGCTCAGCCCGTCCCACCCTTCCCTGTGCATTTGGGAAATTTCCATTCCCTGCTTTGCCTTTCCCAAGGTTATGTTCACAGCCATCGGCCGAGCGTTTTTCTGGCTCTTCATGTTTTTATAATTCAATGCCCACCCACGGTCTGAAAGCAGACATGATGTTACTATCCTGTTACCTACGCAAACGCAAGAGAAGCACCACACTGGGTCACACTTAAGCCTATTACACAGGAGTGTGGATTAACTGTGTCTCTCTTCCTCTTAAGTGAGGCCTAAAGACATGAACGCCTTGATCAGATGCTTACTGTGACATTAAGTGACAGCTTGATCAGGATTCATCTCGCATGTATCTCGCAATCGCATTCAGTCTGAGCAAAGGCTGCTGGTTTAAAGGAACAGTTCTCCTTAAAAATGAACATCCTGTCATCGTTTACTATACCTCCGAGTGAAACACAAATGCAGAACTGCTCTTCTCCTTTCAGTGAAAGATAAACAAAAAGACAAATTATGCAAATCTAACAATAAAAATCCATGTGCTTGTTTTCAGTATTTAACGTCTTCTGAAGATAATTCCCATACTACTTTTGAGGAACAGAAGAAGCCAAAGTTAATCTAAATTTTATCTGCATTTTTGCTTATTGAATCTTGTGTGCCCTAGATTAGTCAAACTGGTGTAATGTGTCTTGAAAATGCGTGTTAAAACAGACAGAACTGCTACTTTGGTGATTAATTGTCCCTTTTTGGAACTTTTCGGTCCTTTCATTGCAAGTATAGAGTAGCATGAACATCCAGCTATTCTGCATATCCTTTGGTTTTCTTAAAAAAGAAGTTATGTCAAAGCTTTTTATGTGCATTTAATGCACTTGAACCATGATTTGGGTTAGTAAGAACTACTTGACAAGCACTCAAGCAGAGTTTTGTGCAAAATGATGGTTTTTCTAGTGACAAAATCCAGCTACAAAAATGTACTTTGCATAATGAAGGTGAAACTGTGACGTGAACAATGCCTCAACTATGCAAAATGCATCCAAAATACAAGAGAGACGTTTGCCACATCCCAAGTTTCTTCCCATTGTCAGCAAGAAACTAAATTTAATTGGTCAAAAACAACAGTTTGTGACTATGACTACAGACATTACATTAGGTGTTGATCTCATGCATCACACTTGAAAATGATGGTGATCATCTTAAATGCATATTTACTTGAACTCGACACATTTGTTTGTGTTTGCAGTCATTATGGAGGAACCCATTGTACTTTAACACTGGGAAAATGTAAGACTATGGATGAACACGTCTGCAGGTGTTGATCTCCACTACCAGAAATACATCATATAACATATTTGATGGTTTAGTGCAAAAGTACATTGTGTTCCTCCACGTTAACCCCAAACACTGATAAATATGACACGGAGTAAAACAAAACGGCCAAGTCACAAAAATGGAATTCAGTCTCGTAATGTCAAGGAAATTGGAAAGAAATATAAAAAAATCACCCTAAAAAGTAACTCAGGGGATGTTTTACCTTTTTTCACAAATTAAATAAACATGTGCTTGCAATTTAAAAATTCAAATTTATTGATTAAATTAAAACTTTTAAGATGCAACATTATTTTGTTAAGTTCAGGTGACGTTGAAAAAGTTGATAAATAAATGAAGATAATATTGTGAGTAATTTAAATAAAAAACTTCTGCATTAATTGAGTTTCTTTAAAAATTAGGTTGCAGTAACTTCTTAACTTTGAAATCGGGCAGTGGATTTTGTGTTCCCAGCATGCTTTGCAGGACTGGATGAGTAAATGTTGAAATGAACTGTTATTTTATCTGTTTTTCTAATGAAGGGAAAGACCAGCTGGGTTACGCATTTACAAGTAACATAATCATATTACTTTTTTTCAAGTATAGCTAGTAATATGACACATTATTTTTTACATTTAAATTTAAAATAAACTGAAATTATTTTATAAAAAATTAAAACAATTTTATTGAAATTCAATCATCCAATTTAACCATACTAATGAGCAAAAACACAGCTGAAAGATTTGTTCGAGGTTTTGTAATTTACATTTCCTTCAGCTTGAGGTTTATTCATTTCAATTTTGCTGTGAAAGGGCTTTTGCATTTGACAGAAATTTAACTTTTTTTATATAAAAAAACAAAACAAATGTCAGTTTCAGGCCAGATGAGGAAAAAGTTATGCAAAAGAAACATAATGTGTTACTTTCCATAAACAGTAACTGTGCACTTAGTTACTTTTTTAGGGAGCAATGTAATATTGTAATGCATTACTTTTAAAGGTAACATTAAATTGTGACTCTGACAAGTAACATTGTGCACATATACTAAATTTACAATCTAAAGACGTTACGTTTAACATGTGCTATGCTAGCTGTGGACTTATACTAACATAGATTAGATGAAATAGTTCCACACCTCAAATAGTTGGAGCGTTTATTCCACTGTTTGCCACGTCATTGATATGCTCCCATTGCGTTTAATTCAGTTAATCAGAGACAATAGTTTGTGACTATGACTATAAACATGACGTTGAGCTGATAAATCACACTTAAGTGATAAGTCATCTTCAATGCATGTTTACTTGTACTCGTAATATTTGTTTGCATTTGCGGTTATTATGGAGGAATACATTGTACTTTAACACTGGGAAAATTAAACACGTCTGCAGGTGTTGGTCTCCACAACATACAACATATTTGATCGTTTAGTGTAAAAGTACATCGTGTTCCTCCACGTTAACAATTAAGAAAATTGCCACAAAAAAACAGACTCTAAAGACTAATTAAGGGAACCTTTTATCACAACTTCAATAAATCATGTTTAACATTTTAATTTATTTATTAGTTGAACAGTATTCACTTTGCATAGGACAAGATAATGAGAGTAAATTATCTGACGTCAACAGTTATTTTATGTTTTTTAGTTAGACGAAAGATCATAGACCATAAAAGTACAGTGTGTTCCTCCATGTCAACCATAAACACAAATACATTTACACTCAGTACAGATGCATTTATAATGGCCATCAGGAATGCTTGAAATTGATGGAAATTCCTACTGAAAAAAAATCAAAAGTACGCTATCCACTAAATCAAATTGAAATACAGACTGAAATCTGTGATTATTAAAGTTAAAACTATTATTTAAACATGAAGTCTGTATGTTGTGAAAGTCACTTCACCAGCATTTCGGCATTTCACATTGAAAAACTATTATCAGATGCTTACGGAAACTCAAAAGTCTTCACGGTTTAACTTGAAGAAATTATGACACAAATATGTACTACTAGTGTTCAATAAAATGTGCTTAACAAATAATAACAATAATACTTATTCAGTATTTATATTTTGTACTTTGCATACTGTAAACTTTAAAAAAAAATGCTAATTTCATCTGATAACATTTTAAAAGATGAATTAAATTATCTAAGTAGGTTAAATACGCTTTATGAATGTATTAGATTACCACTTTTATGATAAATAAACTTAAAAATAAAGATCTAAAAATCTGATAATCTGAAATTTAAAATAAAACACTTTTCGTGTGACACTATTATTAAGTTTCATTGATTTAATTGATCCTTACATTTTATTAAAACCATTAACATTTGTATTAAAATTAAATCCAGAAATTTTTTCATAGAAAACATGTAATTTACGTAGAAATAAAGCAGGTTTCCATTTATTACATGCTGTGTAGAGCAGTTTATATGATAAAAACAGAGCTATACTTCTAGTTTAAATAATTTAAACTTGCATTTGTGGGTTTTGCAACAAAAATAGACTCTGAAAAAAATACTCTGCGGCTACTGTGCGCTGCCTCTGTGCAAAGTGTGAATAATAACATGGGCACTCAAACAAAATATGCTGCTTATGTGTCTAGACTAGTGTGCAATGGGCCTTATAGAGCTGTGATTTACTTCTTTTTGAGTGTTTGTGACTATTTCAGAATAATCAAGTCATTTTGCACCACTGTCAGAGGTTTGATTGATGCGTTTCATTCACGGGTGTCAAGTGAGACGTTTAACCCTCTAGCACAGGTGTGAGTTATTAACACGGTTACCTAATCTGAGTTTCCAAAAAGAGGAGAGAAACGCAGAGAAGTCACAGGTCACCGTGAGTTTTACTGAGTGGTGAACGTGATTTCAACAAGTACAACATGTTCCTGTTGATCCTGAAACAACATGCCAATCAACCAATCAGAATTGAGATATAACATTTCAGGAATTATCTGTTTTGGGCTTAAAATCAGGGTTTCTACACCCTTGTTAATCAGCTATCATTTCCCACTGACTTCTAGGAATAAATTATGGTGTAGGGTTAGGTTAAGGGGTAGGGATTGGGTTAAGTCTATATTTTTGGACAAGGAGCATCAAAAGATGTTGATCCATGAACATGTATAACTTAGCAAGTGATAAGATGCACAATAAAACTTCTCACAGAGTTTCGCTGAAGGAAGAACTCGAGCCAGAGGAGACCAGGGTATCACAAAGATGTGATATTTTCTGCCCAGACGTGACAAAATCAATCAAAACTCACAGCCAATCAGAAGAGTGCATGGGCGGAGTCACTCTGCACGTAAACTGTACTGTAGGTTACATGCAACAAAATTAATAATTGCTTTGTCTAATTAATAAAAAGTAAACCATTTCAATAGAATTCAGATGTTCGTTCACAAAGAGTTCATGAAGTCTTCTTTCCATTGATTTATTTTTGAAGTAATTTGAAGTAAATTACTGTTGTTTTTAGTGTGGCTACAAACACTTAATATGATATTGGAATTCACATTAAACTCTTTAAATAAAGCACATAATACCCAAGATTAGCATTGTTATTTGAGTCACTTTTTATGTTATTGTTCCATGAGGTCTGCAAATGTTAACCAGGACAAAGACTCTGATTAACATGAAAAAGATACATTTTATTGCGTGTCTCGTCGCGTCTGGTTCTCAGCTCTGGTATAAAAGCCACTGTTGGTTATTTATGATTTTGAATCATCGTTGAAACGCCTCTCTCAGGAATGCAAGAGCAACTTCTATCTCTTTGAACGGGGAAACAACAAATTCTGCAAAACGTTTCACTAAGCTTGCAATTAAATTTAAAATTCAAAATCATCAAAAAAAATCTGTTATCAACTGTGCCATAAGTGTTGTTTATTTTGCTCAAATAGCATTAGCAGACTTGTACATCATCTTACATTTGATACAGTTGACTGTTGACAAATAAGATGCAGGGCAACAACTCCATGAATGCAATTATGCCAAAAAATTCAAGATTTTGGTGCAAAAAAATGTCCCTTTATGTGTTTATTTATATCATACAATACTGATATCACACAAGCAGGGAGAGCAGTATTATTACACGAGTGCTTTCATTGTATGAACAAACAAAACAGATGTTTCTCAAATTATCTTCTTTTATGTTCCATAGTTTATGTTAGAACATTATAGCCCAAATGTTTGTGTAATATTTTTTGTTGTTGTTATATCAAATAAAATATTTCTAAAGCTACAGTTTGAAATTTCTAATTGATACTTTCTCATAAAAAAAAAATCTTTAAATAACCATTTGTGGGTATTTTCACAGTCAAATTTATTTTGCGATTAACTGTGATTAATTTGATTAATTAATCGAAACATCAAGTAATTAATTAGATAAAATTTTAATTGACTGACAGTCCTAAAAAAAAAAAAAAATACAAAAAAAAAAAAATATATATATACATATATATATATATATATATAAAAGAAAGCCTTTGTATTGTGTGCATCTAAATACCAAGACATGCCAAGAAATGAATACTCTGCAGTCTGCAATGCTCAAAGTCAGACTGAACAGATGTGTTTTAAAATGACTGAAACAAGACATTCAGCTTCATTCACAATCTCCTGAGTCAAGCTGACACAGCTTTCTGCCGCTCACGTGGTCTGTGCTGTTTCTCTGAAGCTGTGTTTATGTGCGCCTGAAAGCATGAGTTACCCAGATCATGTTACATATCCCTAAACCTGAGGGTGTGTCTGAGAAAGAGAGAGAGCTTCCCTCATGCTAGATGTTGCTGTGGGGTCAAAATCCCCAGTCATCATGATCAAAGGTGGATTTACGGCACGTATGTGGCGTCACCTGATTCAGTTCATTACGATTTCCCATCGGACTTCAAGTGGTGATGCAAAACAGTTCCACTATCTTGAAAAAGTAAATAAAATTGGACGATAAAATCAACATTGAAGTTAATTATCGTCATCGTCAGCCACATAGAGCAAACAACATGCACAAATCTAAACATAATATTGGCCGAACAGTTTTGTTTTCTAACCGTCTCCTCATTCTCCTTTGTTTAATGTTGTCCGGGTCATTTTAGTTTGCTTGTGCCCCGTCAAGTGAGGAAACACAATCCTTAAATCACCTCACTGGTCTCTTTCACGATGTTTAACACTACATGAAGAGCAGAATGCCTGTGCATTGAGATTTGTGAAGTCGTTCGTGCTGTAATTCGAGATTTTGGAGTTAATGTGGCCCTGCCCGCTATAAACACAATGACTCAAACACCTTTAGCATAGTTAAAGCACAGCTCACTCTCAAAGCAAACAAGCTTATCATCACACTATATAGACCAAAACTCACTGATGTCATTCTGTGGGTAAAGCAGGGTCTTTACCAGCCAGGTTAAGGCTGTTCTACATGTGCCTGCTCAGAATTCAGTGTAAAGACACAATGCTGCATAAAAATACAGATTAAAAGCTTATATACTTTTGCCAAATGAACACTGTCCTGATTCACTTCTGATCCAGATCTGGCACACTCCTCTCAAAGTGATTCATGTCTGGAGCACAAACGTTGCAGGACGTGTTATCCACCAAACCCTGAGTATCTGAGTAACACTGCTAATTGATAAAATGCCAACAGACAGGTGTGGTTATTTTTTTTATCAAGTGCCACATCAAGATGTTCATTTAAGATCATTATTGCATGAATAAAAGTATTGTGTGAACATAACACAGGTGAAGAAGGATGTCTTTTTCAGGTCATAGTAGTGAGTGTTTTCTCAGGGATGGGTGCTTCCTCACTTTTTAAAGGATTTAGTAAAGAAAGCATTTTAATTGGTACTTCTCTACACAAAATCTGCCTCGAGTGCAGTTTTCTTCCTCGTGTTGACATGTCATTTTGAAAGGAGATTGTTTATGTACGTTCCTAGAGGACTTGACCCGGAGATTTCCCTGTTTTTTACTCCAGGGAGTGTTTAATTGAAATGAAATGCGTGTGCATTATGAGTCAGCACAATCTCAAAACTTGTTTCTGTGGGCTTTATAATGCTGACTTACACGCTGATTTGATGCTGAGACGTCAGAAATGCACAGAGAACTGCCGTTCAGTTCATATTTGTGCAGATTTTGCTTTAACAGAGCATCTTTTATCTGGTGAGGTGTCGTATTTCTCTGTACATCGACTGATGCTTTTTACTTTATGATCCACAGACAGTCTTATAAGATATAAAAAGTATACTACAGAACATTCTTTTTATTATTAGAATTGTCTTGCTCACATTCATCTGGCTACTGTTTAGCTTTCATTTCCTCATGCCAACACACATACCAACAAACCAAAGCAGACACCCCTTCACATTCTTCACTCGTTCTGCATTCATGCCTCAGATCTGACAGCTTTACTGTGTAATGTGTGATCAATGTGTTTATGGTATGCCGCATGCCCAGATTAACCCAGTAAATTTCCTCTGATTAACACGAGGAAACGTTATGAAATGTAGCTTCACATGTGACTTGGGTTTTGTTTTAGTGTTTTTTATTTGTATTTTTTTTCTACAAGAAAATGCAAAGGAAAAAAATGTAAATGTAAAACCCATTGCAATGACTTACTTGTTAGAAAAATCAATTGTATATTTATTTTATTATATGCATGTAAAAAAATATGAAATTGTAAAAATGTAGTTTTCCACAATTTCAATAAATAATAATAATAATAAAAAAAAAAAATATATATATATATATATATATATATATATATATATATATATATATATATATATATATATCCAACTGCCAAGGCAACTTTTTCATTTTTAGTTACATTTGTACAAAAAGTCCTAAAGAATTTATACAAATAAAAACTATATATATATTTTTTAACTATTAAAACAATAAAATTACTAAAACTATGACTAAAATTACAAATGTAAAATGAATAAATACATATAATTTTGATCAAATATAATTGTATTTCAACTTTACTAAAATAACACTGATTTAATCTGATAATACTATTAAATGTCATGAATCAATTTTACTTTTTACATTTGCTTGGAACATGAAAACTGCATCAGAAGTTCACACAGATTGAAGATTGATTACACAGTCAACAGATTGAGTATATTCTGACAGTGTAATGATGTAAAAGCATCTGTCAGTATGAGACAGACACACAGGTGACCGGCGGCCAGATGTGCTGGTGTGGTGGTCTTATGTAAGCAGCTGTTGACACGATTCACACTGAGCCTGTGACCCGCATCCTGACTGAGAGCTCACACACACACACACACACACACACTGCTCACTGTGCATTAAACATGAGCGCTGGATCATGTGTGTGTGTGTGCGGCCTGTTGGATCAAGTGTTGGTGTGTTTAAGGATCATGACGTGTTTTATTGCCCTACAGTGTATTCATGTAATTGCACTGGAAATGACTCATCAACAATAAATAATAAACATCACACAGATAATCTGATGTTCGTTATATATTGCCTTTTAAAAAATATTATATTGCATGTTATAAAATATGTTTGTGCTTTTTTAAAATACACAAAATTCCCAAATATTTAAAATGTTACTATATATATGAGTAAAATTATATTCCTTTAATTTGCATTGTTTAATTACATTTATAAAATATTTTCTTTTAAGAAAACAAAAAAATTATTGTGAATGAAACATTATATTAAATAAAGCATTATATTTTGCTGAAAGAAAATGTATCTTAATTTTAGTGATTTAATTTTAATGTATTAATTTAACAGATCAGCCAAAGTAAGTTTTTGAAGAATATGTAAATGTTTCTTATGTAGCCATGCGTTGTTTTAAAATGCACAAAATTCCCTTTTTGAAAAATGGTTTAAATATTTTAAATGTATATAATTTAATTACTTTTTTTAAACCAAATTTATATTGCTTATATATATATATATATAAAAAATATTTTTTTATGTTATATATGTTATGTATGTATGTATATATATATATATATATATATATATATATATATATATATATATATATATATATATATATATATATATATATATATATACATACATACACACATAACATATATGTAACATAAAAAAAAAATTTCATTAAAATTATAAAAATTAAGAAACAAGACATTTAACTAAATTAATCTTATTTTTAGGACTACTAATACTTTAGTCAAATTACGTGATTTCATTTACATTTTTTTTTATTTTAATCATTTAGCAAATACTTTCATACAAAGTAACTTCCATCCTGTTCTTGAACATGTGGATGAATCTCACGAAACGAAATCAAGAAATAAGATATATTTAGCCTAAAGTAAATTAATCTTTAAGACTTGATTATTGAAATTAAGACTTCAGTGCTAAATTTAGTCAAATAATTGTATTTATTAGCTTTTATCCTAAGTAACTCAATTATTATTATCATGTTATGTATTACTGCAATTGCAAAAAAAAATTATGTTTATGAATGTTTAAGATGCATTGCATAATTTCTGACCTCATTATCATAATTCAATATTTCCATATTCATATCACCATGTCAACTGAAGATTTTCTCCATCAGTGAAAACACAAAGGAGGATGTTGTTCACATTTCTATTTCTTTATTTTTCATGTTACATAATATGGATACAGCTTCAGTGATACAAAACCCCTCAGTTATGTGGCAGAGCTCGTGATTGGTCGAGCTGCAGGAGGCCGCAGCTGATTGGCTGTGGTTTTAATGGACATGATGGCAGTTTTTGAACAGACCTCATTCCTCACGACTGTCCCTCTACAGTCAGAACAATACTAGGATTCAGTGTTCATTTCACATTACCATAATACATGTAAACTGTTACAGTTCGTACATTCAATGACAATACAATTCCTGCACATTTTCCCTGAAGGAACAAGGAAGGCTGTGGATGTCTCATGTAAACACACTTAAAGTCGACATGAAAACACTTCACAACCCGTTTTACTCCCGGGATCACATATGAAAATATGACAACTGAGAAAAAAGGAAAGTGACTTACGTTTGAGTTTCTTTGGAACATGTATAAAGAATGTGTTTCTTTAAACTTAATAAGGTGTCCATTAAGTGCCTTAACCTTAATAAAGTTCTCCTGTTAACATTAGTCTGGTAACATGAACTAACAATGAAAAATACTTCTAAAGAGTCTTAATTTACTTATACATTATCAATTCTAATACATTAACTTAGTCATATTTTTAGTAGCTACCCAAACGGCAAAAGAAAAAATTATATATAAAATTTATGTATATAAAATGTATATTCAAATATTCAAAAGCAGCCGAAATATATATTTATTATATGTCAGTATGTTTTCTACCATCTATATATTTTTGGAAATTTTTGAAAATATATTTTACAAATATAAAACTTCTTATTTTTTTTTAAGAATTTCAAAAAATATTTTACATTTTCTGAAATCAATTAAGGAAACATGTTCACTTCTCATATTTGAAAAAAAGTAGTTGTGTTATTGTCAATAACACGTTAACTTTTTAAAAATTAATGAATTGGAAATGTATTTTCTTGTCCCTGAAACACATTTTGAAAACAAAAAACAAAAACATTTTGGTTGAAACTAAATTTGAGTTTTGTTTTTAATTGAACAAAATACACTTCTTTTAACATCACTGTTTACAACATATATTTAAAATACATTTTGGCCAGAAAAAGAAAAAAAATGCCGTTCAAAAAATAAAAATAAATACTTTAATAACAATGAAATAAATGTATTTCTTACATTTAGTTAATACATGAACTAGCAGGATTTGAAGTGTTATTAAGAAAGCAAACAGGGTCTGTTCTGATTTCACGTCGACTTTAAGATTCATAAATAAATGGCACTTATGAACACATCCGGTCTGTGTTTGCAGAGGTAAACGGTGGAAGACTAATCTGAAGGTTTTCAAGCACATTCTCGATGTCAAACGTGCGTCTCTGTGTACCATTTCAGCCGTTAACTAATCAAACAACATACAAAAAAGAAAGAAAAAAACCCCCACGCAACTCCATTATTCAGTTCATCATAAAAACCACCAAGAAGGCACAAAAGAAATACAACGGCTTTTCTACAGATTTACAAAAGATGGCACCGACATCTAAATATAATACTACAACTCTCTCATGTGTCCGTCTCTTCCAGCGTCCATCATCGAGCACACTATTTACAAACCATATACAACGTCCAAAAAAACACCATGTTTCTGATTTAACACATGCAAAAATATCATAACCGTAACATCTGAAATATTCACTTGCTCTATGAGTAGATAGATCACCACATGATCTTTAAATATGGTCCACTTCAGCGCATGCGGAGAGACAGGCTTCAGTAAACCTTCAGGTTTCTCTCCGGCGAGGCACAGGAAGAAGGCACAGATCTCCACAGGAAACAGATCGTGGAAAGCCAAGCCCAGCGGTCAGGTCCGGACCGGTGTGCGATGACGAAACGCTGATTAATAATGAGTCAGAAACGTTTGGCGTGGTTAAATATCATCTTGAGAGGAACTGACCTGCTCAAAATCTTCTAATCGATGCTTGTGGATCAGTTTGAGAGGAAAAAGCGGAGCTTTTGTGGACCAACTGTACTTCATTTTAATACAAAAATGCACTTATCTGAACTTTTTCCCCCTCTCAAAGAGGAAATCTTGTTCAAGTGAAATGGAAATCAGCACCGTTTACTTGTCTTCATTTTGTTTGTGGAAGATCTTCCTCAGCATACGTGACTAACTAAACCAAACTAACTAACTAACTAACCATCTAGGACCAGCTAATGAAGGCAAACAGGAAGAAAAGGTGATTGTTGGCATGTCTTGATAAAAATCCTCAAGTGCTTATTTGATGAACCCTTCTTCACTCTCTCTCTCTCTCTCTCTCTTTCTCTTCATCTTTGGTGATGAGCGAGTCTCGTGAACCCGGCGGGGATGTGAGAGCTGGGAGACGTTCAGACGTGAACGAGAGCGAGGTAGAGGCGCAGGGTTCGTCCGAGTCTCTGGGATGAAACGGCTTCAGCAGACGACCGCCGGAGCTTTAATGAGCTCCTTTTGAACCCGGCGGGTTGTGAATCCAGTCCAAGACGATCAGAGACAAGCTGCCGATCATGAAGAAGATACCCACCACCAGGAAAACGGCTGCCTGGAGATCAAATCACATTCAATTAAAAAAAACATAACGTAATATAATATAGGAATTATGAAAAAACAAAAAAATATAATCTTCTGCTCATCAAGCCTGCATTTATTTGATCAAAAATACAGAAAAAAACAGTAATATTGTGAAATATTATATATGCATTTATAAAAATAAAAAAAAATTCTAATAATATATATTCTAATAATTTATTTTCTTTACTATCACTTTTTATCAATTTAACACATCCTTGCTGAATAAAAGTATTGATTTTATTTAAAAAAAAGAAAGAAAAAAAATTACTGACCCCAAATTACTGACCAGTAGTGTATATTGTTATTACAAAATATTAATATTTTAAAAACATAGCTTTTTTTTTTTTTTTTTTTTACTTTTTATTCATCAAAGTATCCTAAAAAAGTATCACATGTTCTGAAAAAATATTAAGCAGCAGAACTGTTTCCAACTTTGATAATGAATCATCATATTAGAAGGATTTCTAAAGGATCATGTGATAATGATCCTAAAAATTCAGCTTTGCATCACAGAAATAAATGATCATTTTAAGTATAATAAATTTAAAAACAATTATTTTAGGTTATAATAATATATCACAATATAAATTTTTTTTCTGTATTTTTGATCAAATAAATGCAGGCTTGATGAGCAGAAGAAACTTCTTTCAAAAACATTAAAAATAGTTATGTTTTTCAAAAACATTAGAAATAGTTTTTTCAAAACTTTTGGTCTGTACTGTATATATATATATATATATATATATATATATATATATATATATATATATATATATATATGTAAATTAGTTTTTAATTAATTTTTACATTACTTACAGTTAAAAAAATATCATGAAAATATAATATAATATAATATAATATAATATAATAATAGCTGGGTAGTAACTGATTAAATGTAACCTGTATTACATAAAGATTCCAAAAATGAAAAACTTGTAATTACATTATATTGCATTTTTTAAATGCATACATTTTTTTAAATCACCAGATTACAGTGACAATGGATTAGAGGATAATATATTATTTATACATTAATTATTTAAAGTAAAACTTGATTTCATCATTTTAAAATGTTACTTAATTTATGGATTCCATGAATCCATTTTTACACCTCATCATTTTAATATTCACTTGAGATTTTAAGTCAATATTTGAATTATTATTATTATTAATTATTGGTTTAAAATTTTTACTTTGAGTTAAAATTTTTAGGATGTAATTAATTAGCTTTTATCCATTCGTGATAAGGTTAGTTCAAAAGTAGTCCGGTTATATTACCTTCAGTATGTAATGCAACAGACGTTTCAAATTAAAGTTTTCAACAATATTCAGTAAAGGACCACAATCTGAAATCTGAGTCTTTTCTTACAGATATTTTCTGCGGCGATCTGAAGGGTAAACTCTTGACGAGCCGCAGGTAAAAGGCGGCCGGGAGGATGAAGATGAGCATGGTGGCTGCAGACGATCCTACAGGAGGAAGAGGAGGAATCAATGTGTGTGAGATCAGGTTTATTTCTCAGATCTACTGACACGCGAGAGAGCACTGACCGATGAAGCCGAAGATGTCTCTGATGGTGGGGACGAAGATCACCAGGAGGTTGTTGAAGGCCAGTATCGCAGCGGCGATGAGCAAGTGTCGGATCCAGCTGAACTCTTTTCCAGCGAAACACATTGTGATGACTGAAGAACGGATCTGAAAACACAAATCAACACACGATATATAACTTAGAAAAAGACCAGTAATGCATTCACTTTTTTAACAAAAGATATTGTGAGTGAAATGGGAAATACAAACATTATTATTGTTCATATATAGTGTTTTTATGTATATATACATTTCCACTTTTCAATTTATATTAGTTTTAACAATAGAGGTGATTTTTTTTCACATATATGTATTTGAAAGCCTTTGCACCGTAGATGCTAAATGTGCATCAGAGACACAGCTCCAGTATATAGATGATTCAACACAAATGAAAAGCAAACATCTTCGTATATGAACACGATTTTCTGATTAGATCTAATCAAATGCCTTGGAGAACTAATATTATGGTAGAAAGTTATTCTAGCTCTGCAAACTCACACACACACACACATGCACACGCACACACACGCACACACACACACACACACACACACAGTTTTCCTCTGTCGGACTCGTTACTGTTAACAATTTCACACTGCAAAAAAAAAAAATATTTTCTTAATTAAGATTTTTCACTTGTTTTATAATATAAGCATTCTTATATAAAAATACATTTAGTTGAGAAAAAACCCTAACCCTAACCCTCAACATGTAAACAATTAATTAAAATTTAATATTAACAAATTGACATATTATTTTAAATAAATATTCTTAATTTATTAACAATTCTTAAAGAATTAATTGAATATACAACTACTTCTAATAATAACAAATAGATAAAAATTATAAAATCTTATATTAAAACAATTATTTATAAATGTTAAAAATAATATATATAAAATTATACCAAAAAAAAAATCTTATAGTCTTCTAACCGCACTAGCAGATTTTTTTTTTAATGAATTTTTCATTAATATCTTAGGTCATATTGCTTCACTACTAAAAGTATCTTGATTTATGATCATTCAGATGATTTACTTATTTTTTTGCATATCTCTGAACTCTTGCTTCAGTCCATTTATTATTTACATCACGTTAAGCAGCAAGATGTAATGTTATTTTAATGGCATCAAACAATTAACCAAAAAACTATATGAATCATATCTGTGAGTAAAAATGTGTATTTCCATTATAAAGTGTAGTCCAGTAAAATATAGTGGTTCTTTTCAGTGCTTTTTTAGCAGACAGAGTTGATTAAGTGATTTCTGCGACATGGTTTAATAAGAGGTTGGGTTCATAACACATCACTAAAGAAGTGTAGAACAGACTTGGGGCCAGTTTTACTAACAGCTCGTGCTAATGTTCCCCGTTTAGTAAAACTGGCCCTGGAAGAGTCCTCCAGCCGTCACATGGGTGCCACATTTCAGTCCAGACTCCAAGCATTTGAGACATTTTCCCAGTTCCTGTCACGTCTCTGACTGCCTTGACTACAGCTCAGATGTTTTCACACTCTCTTTAAAGTAAAGGTCAACTCATTTCAGTCGGCTAAGATGGTCCATCTCAGGCATTGTTACTTTCATTCAGTGAGGATGCATTAAATAGATTGAAAAGTGACGGCAAATGCATGCAGATAATGTTACAAAAGATTTTGGTTTCAAATAAATCCTGTTCTCTTCAGCTTTCTGGTCATCAAAGAATCTTATGGTTTGCATAAACATATGAACTGTCTTCAACATCGATAACGATCAGAAATGTTAGCAGTCAATCATTGTATCAGAATGATTTCTGAAGATCATGTGACACTGAAGACTGCAGTAATACATCACAGAAATAAATGTCAAAATATATTCACATCAAAAACTGTTTTTTGATCAAATAAATGCAAAAAAAAGTAAAATGCGTATTAGTACAAGTCATTTTCAATGCAATATTTTTGTGTTACTACAGTAGTGTGTTGTGTTAATTTGCATGTTCGTCTCATTCTTTTTATAGCATGAAAACAGACCACTTCTGTTTTTTTCCAAATAATGTAATCTAAGAAATGTCTGTAAGAGCTTGTTGTCCTGAATAGCTTTAGTGTAGTTATCTGCTTGTTGTTTTTTGTCGTGCAGATAACACTTTCAGCCTTGGTGTTGTTTAATTGCTTCGAAATAAGTAGCTTAGCATGCTAGTTTCAGAGAAACGGCTCTAAAAATAGCTACAGAGATCACAAAGACAGAAGTGAGAGAGAGATCAGTCATCAACCACAAAACCAGATGAAGAAAAGTGTCACTGTGAGCGAGAGAAAGCCACGAGGTTCTGCTGGAGGAACACTCTCTAATCAAGCTCCTGTATGGAGCGGCTGAGTTACTCTCAGATGGGTGACGGATCTGACGTGACCTTTGACCCTGGGCTGCACTGACCTCACATGAGAGACAGACCGGCCTAATCACAGGGTCAGAGCACCAACTAACATATATTAAAAAAAAAAAAAAAAAAAAAAAAATTATATATATATATATATATATATATATATATATATATATATATATATATATGCATTTGTAATTTTTATTTTTCAAAATAAACAAATAAATAAGAACATTTTATTTTATTTTAGCTTTAGAGCATATTAATTAATTGATTTAAGTTTTATTTATTTTTATATTTTCAGTTGTCAATTTAATACATTGTTGTTTTTTTATTATTACTTTAAATACTTCTGTTTAGGTTAGAGGCCTTTCTAAGATTAGTTTATTTTTATTTTAGCTTTAGTTTACTAATATTGATGTATTTATTATTAATTTTAGTTTTTTATTATTTTATTCATATTTATGTATTTGTTATTTTATTTAGTTAGGTAAAAACTGTTAGCCTGAATGCATTTTATATTAATTTTAATGCTTCTGTTTTTACTTTGTATACATTTTTGTGTTTCACTGTATTATTATTATTATCTTTTCATTTCCAGTTAGACATTTTAATGCTTCAATTTTATTTTGGTTAGGTTGCAACATTACATTCCTACATTTAATTACATTTTTCATTTATATTGAATTAAATCATATTATACTAAAATACATATATATTTAAGATATTTATATTATTTAATGACAACAACCCTGAAAAGGATATCTTAAAAGAAGCATGTATATTATGCACACAATGCAAGTGAAGTACTGACTTAAAAAAATAAAAGATGAGTAGATTTTCCAACTTAAACTAATTATTCACACAAAAATCCAGAATTCTCATGAGGAGCCTGATTTAGACTCGTTCAGAATAAAAGCACTCGCATCGCCGTTTTCTCTTAGCGAGTGTCGTCTGTGCATCTGACTCAAGGTCTCCGTTGGCTCTCAGACGAAACAAAACAAAAGAAATCTCACGCACAAAGGCCGTGACATTTAAGAGCAACTTGAAGGCCAAGAACTCCTTGGAAACATGAAATGTCACATTGCCAAACTCTGCGACCCCTGAGCAGGCCTCAGCTCAACTGTGCTCTGTTACACAGGCCACCTGAAGCCGAATCGCTTTCACCGGTCCTGATGAAATCACCTTCGACCATGGCCGCGGGAAGTGGGGTGCTGGGGGTGCTGCAGCACCCCCTAGTGACGAGAAGGAGATTAAAAAAAATGTAGGCCTATTAAAATATTTGTAACGCGCTTGTAACATTTTTTTTTTTTTTTGGCAACAAGTGTGGGATCAGCTTTGACTAGCCAAGCAATTGTAAGTAGTACACTATAGTATTTTTTTAAGGTGGTGGGGATGGAGATGGAGAGTATTATTTCGTTCGTGTGTTCTTTGTGTAATGGTTGTGGAGAACTGTTAAATAACGTTTAAATAGTAGGGCTGGGTATCGATTCAGATGTTCCAGATCGATTCGATTTCGATTCACAAGCTCTCAAATCGATTCTATTTCGATTCTCGATTCGATTTCGATTTTCTATTAGAGCTGTAATCGGGCCTTAAAAGTTAAGCCCGACATGTCCCGAGCCGACACGTACATTTTGATTGACAGCTTTTTAAAAGCCCGAACCCATTTACAACCCGACATTATTCAAATGTACGCAGCACACAGCTCTTTTGCCTTTTGTCAGGAATGAGTCATTTATACATAATTTAACATAATTTATACATGACTAACGTAATAGGCCACTTGGAAGTTTGAACAAAGAAATAAAATAAGTCCTCTGTAACATCGTAACATCTCATCACTCTATAAATAGCCCTAGGTATAGGCTCATTTAGCATATAAATAGGCCAACGCACCAATAAAAACAAGTCTTTCTTAAAAAATTTAATTAAGATAAATTATAAATTAAGATGGGTATTTGGCAATAACGAAATGAATTAAGATAAAGGCTCTGCCGGATTTGCTTCGCCATAGCAGCTGACATAATAAAATAATAATGCCAACATTAGCTTATATAGCCTACTCTGTCTACATTATGCATTTAAGACTCAAGTAATATTTAGTTATTATTTGAAAAACATTTACTCACCAAGATTAGGTAAGGCCTAAGTGTTTATGTGGAGAAAATGATTGAATCCACTGTAGATGGCTTCAGCGCGCTCCCTGCGCTCACTGATGGTGCGTCATTATTCACTCATTAGCTATTCTCATTATAAACAAAGTCAAAACTTTTCCAAACCTCAGACTTTGCTTTAGTTGCTGGTGCTACCAAAACGCAATCGTCAGAAGCAAGCCTCCGTTTCAGCTACTCAGCATACATTTTCGCATATTTCTCGCGCTAATCGAAACATTACATGACCGCTCATTTACCGCACAAGCCCGAGCCCGGCCCGATTGGTTCGATTGGCAATGGGATTCTTCACACTGCCTGAACATGTGCAATTGTGCTTTTGAAGACAACTGACCACGCGCACCTGTCCGCGCGGTTGTCTGCTCAGACTCGGTACACACTCTCCGGACTCGAGGACGCAGAAAGTATAAGAGGCTTTAAGATGCAGTCTGTAAGACGCGAACGGGAGCATGACCTGAGGCACATTGCAGAAAATGGAACCACTGCTTTAAACTGAATGAATGAATGATAGGTTCGTCGGTAACATCGCACAAGGCACATAAGAGGACATCTAGTGGAGAAGATTTGTAATTAGATTAACGCTAATCTTACGTTCAAATAAATACGGAAAAAAAATCGATTCATGGCCTTTGAGAATCGATTTTGAATCGACCACATTTTAAAAAACGATTAATCGAAAAATCTATTTTTTACCCAGCCCTATTAAATAGTCGGAGATTCCTTGTGGTTTGTGTAAAAAGGTTGGAGATGGAGACAGAAAGCTTCCCAGCAAGCAATAGCCGTCATTTCAACGTCTGGGTTAAATATAGACCAGATATAGTCCGGCTATGTGTAACCCACTTTTAGCCCAAATAACATTTAATCTGGATAAATGTATTTTTTTTTGCAAAATAACTTGTGAGATGTATGATATTCCATCATGTACGCAGAGTCTAACGTGATTACAAGTTGTTTGGTTTACTTTATTTTACATGTTATATGTGTAGGCTGTGCGTAGCCACGATTTAGCTCGTATTCAGACCCGGCTATTGTATCCCACTTTTTGTCAAAACTGATTAATTGTATTTTTTTGCCAGGCAGTGCATGAAATGGTTAATATTCAATCATGTTCGCATTGGTATGATATCAAGGTTCAATACGTCATTTCACGGCATGGTAGATCACGATTTAGCTCCAAATTGGACGGGCTATATGCGGTCTGCTTTAGCCCACCTGGCGAAATTATTGCAATCTGGGCTCAGATATAGACCAGCGACCTAGAATATTAGTCTTTGAAATGTTTTCGCTTACACAGCTTAATATATATTTTCTGTCAAACATTCATACACAATCTACGATAAAAATATCTAATCAAATGCAATTGCATTTCCCAACCGCTAGATGGCACAATTGAAACACTACTGAGACATGTCTACTGGAACTAATGCGTGACTAGATCACTTAAGCCAAATCTCGCGATAAACATTTCCGCCATTTTATTTTACACGAGGCAGCTGTCGGAGTGCAACGGGTGAGCAACAGTCTGAGTGAAAACCTTCACATTTCTACTTCGATCTTGTAAGTATGCGTGTTATTTTTGATATGTTTATTGTTTAAATTAGTTAGCTGTTATAATGTGTAGAAACCGTGACATTTTAACATTAACATTGCAGAGTACTACTTTTCTCCAAAAAGTTAACGTTACCTTGCACGTGTTATTGCAAATGTATCTAAATTCAATGGATGTGGTAAGCATGAAACTATGAAACTTATCATTACTATTTTTTTATTATTATAAAGATACCAGTATTTATTTGTATTTAAATTAGAGTTGATTTAAAGCAAATTCTGTAAGTACTTTACATAAAATTTAACAGCAGCATAGTGCAACATGAAAAAAAAAAAAATCCTCTCCATTTAATAAAAGGTAGTGGCAAACATAAAGTCTTTAAACTAGTTTGTAAATAATTAAAATATGCAGCATACATTCAGTTTTCAGTGAATTTGTTTCAGATATAAATTTGAATGCTGCTTCTCCATGTTTTGTTTTGACTTTGGAGATATAAAAGTAGCTGGCTACTGTCCCAGATGTCCTGAGAGGTCTGCTCTGGATGGTTCATAGTGCATCAGAAGATTAGAAATTTACTTTGGCCTTAAAATGTTAATTTAATAACCAACTGTAGTTTTTGGATATTAATTTTTTGACAGACAGATAGCCAGTGTAAAAACCTCAGAACTGGAGTGATGTAATCCACTTTATTTGATTTAAAGACACTGTTTATTGGAAATTATCCTGCAATCAGTCAACAAAGTACAGCAATTGAATATACAGAACACTTGTCAGTGACTACCATTAAATGTCTTGTTACCAACATTCATCAAAATATATTTTTTTTGTGTGTGTTCAACAGAAGAAAGCCATACAGGTTTGGAACCAAGTGAAAGTGAGTAAATGATTACATGTTGTTGTTTTTTATTTTATTTTTTTATTTTTTTTAAGTGAACTACGCCTATAAGTATTTTTTATGTTTATTAGAGTTATATGAGTAAGTGATAAAGAATGATTTATAATGATAGTTCACTTTGAAATTAAATTTTGATATGTTTAAGCTTACCTTATGGGCATCCAAGATGTAGGTGTCTTTGTTTCCGCAGTAGTTTCAATTTTTATATTTTTAGGTCAAACTGTTCTTGTCTGTCAGTCATATAATGCAGGTCTATATGGTCACCACCTGAAAGAGCATGCACAGAGAAGTCCAAATTAAACATTTCCCCACCATACACACTGATAGCCTAAGACACGAAACGAGCGGTTTGTGTCAGAAAACGAACAGTATTTATATCGTTTTACCTCTTATAACACAGCAACGTCGAAGTGATCTGAGGGCGCGCGTGCTTCGGTGTGTGCGCATTCTGGGCTGGCTTAGTCTAAGTGCGGCGCTTGCGCAAATTAAGCCAGAACGCGGACGCATCACACACCTGGAAGCACGCGAGCCCTCATATCACTTGGACGTGGCTGTGTACAAGAGGTAAAAATGATATAAATACTGTTCATTTTCTCACACAGACTGCTCGTTTCGTGTCTTAGTCCATCAATGTGTACTTACAATGGGGAATTGTTTAATTTGGACTTCTCTGTGCATGGCCTTTTTAGGTGGTGACCATAGACCTGCATTATATGACTGACAGACAAGAATAGTTTGACCTAAAAAATTGAAACTACTGCGGAAACAAAGACACCTACATCTTGGACGTTCTTAAGGTAAGCTAAACATACCAAAATTTAATTTCGAAGTGAACTATCCCTTTAAACTTGAGGGAAGAACTAAAGTAGAAATGAAAATAAAATCTGTTTTCACCTTCATTAGAATGATAATTTAAAAAAATACTGTATTTCAGTTTCAAAACACATTATGGTAGTAGTCAGACATGTCTTGGGATAACAGTGTTACATAATCAATTATAATGTTAATTTTATTTCCATATTCAGAAGTTATGGATCCCAAATATCTAAGAGAATGGCGTCGCTTGAGAGATCGAGTTAATGCTCTCGCTGAAAATTAATAGGTCATTTTCATTGCCATTTAAGTGAAATTACAGAACTTGCATATATGAGCTTGATAAAAATGAACATTCGAGAAGAAAATGTCAGATATATATGTATATGTGTGTGTCTATATAGCCTATATATATATATATATATGCCTTGTACAGAATTGTTCAATACGCGTATCGTTACACGCCGTATTGCATCACCACTAAGCGAGCAAAAATGTTCAATTATTGATATTAATTATAATATTGATATAAATTGTCTATATTGATATAAATTATATAGTCTCAATCTATATTCTGTTAACTCTATCTATTAAATCATCCTAGCAAAAGTGATTGACTAATTAGTTAAAAAGGATTGTCAACAATGTTTTTTTTGAGCAATAATTCTTTCCTTTTTCTCATTTGGCAGACGCAGTGATGACCAGCTTTCCATCAGCTATGGAATGTGAAATAAAAAATGCTATTTCTAATCATTTCAAACAAGCACCAGGGAGGGCAGGGGGTGGGGGTTATGGATCTAAAGTAAACAGTTAATTCTTAAAAATTAATTGTTTTACATATTTTTCCAATGTTTTATTTGTTCATTTTTATGTTTGAATGTTGTCCAAGTTGTTGTTGTCTATATAATTGTTCAAAATAAATCCCTTTATATTCAATTAGTTTGGATGGATTTTAATTTATGAGAACCTGTTATATTTGAGTGAAAAGAATCCTTATGCCTCTTTTTGTTGTCTATTACATGTATATGTAGTGTAATGGATGACTAGTCTATTCTTGGGCTATGGTTAGACGTCTATTGGACGTATAAATATAGTCGTTCAATAGCTGTCTGATTGTCTATTCTTGGGCTATGGTTAGACATCTATTAGACGTATATATGTAGTCATTTAATAGCTGTCTATTCTTAGGGTATGTTTAGACGTCTATTAGATTTTCACTGACAGCCCAAAATTAGCCTCGATTTAGCCTAGACGTCTCGGCTGTGTTTAGACGGCTATTAGACGTCTATTAGACGCAAAATTGCTTGCTGGGTTTATACTGTGCGTGCTTTCTTTGCGTAATGGATGTGGAGAACTGTTCAATAAACAAATTGCTTAAATAGTCAGAGATTATTTCCTTGTGGTGTGCGTAAAAAGATTTTGGAGTTAATAGAGTTGCGTGTGACATAAACGTGCAGTGACTCAAGCCAGCTGACCAAATCGATTGCATTGTTTTAGCGTTATTGTGAAGTTTGATTAATATTATATTTTGTTGTAATATTATTTGTTGTATATAAATGAGTTGCATGTATGTATAGGCTATCTGAAATTGTAATGAAAGTAATTATTTCGTTTTTTTCGATTATTAAACTATTATTTAAACTATTATTTCTGATTCTGCTTCAGATTAATAGCGCATTGCGCATATCTGAGAACTGATGTCTGTGTGTTTCAGACCCTGGCTGGCTGTGCACTGAAGTGTATATGACAATAAAGTAGTAAATCTCAATGTATATATTTTTAAAATGTATTTTAAATAGGCCTATAGGCTCATAGGTTTTTTGTAAAAAAAAAAATTCACAGCACCCCCTGTTCAAAATTACTTCCCGCGGCCCTGCCTTCGACAGACTGATCAAATAAGAGCAGCACCTGTCAGTCTTCAGTGAAACGCTGATCTGACTCTGAGAGCTGCAGGAGTGTTGTGTGTTTATAGCGCCACGGTGGCCACCTGCTGTAACTGCAGCTTTGCAAGTTCACTGCACTGCATCAGGTAATATTCCACTGGCTTTGATCGCCCCTCCCTCACTGTGAGAGTGTGTGTGTGTGTGTGTGCGTGTGTGTGTGTGTGTGTGTGTGTGTGTGCAAAAGAAGCTCTTAGTCGCTTTCTGCTTGTCACATGACAGAAACACACATTATTCATTAAACAAATCAGTGTTATTTTATTGTTACTGATATATCACTGTTGTTTTTTTTACATTAAAAATTAAATTTAATTTTTTAACTAATTTTATTTAACATTTTAATTTTGTTGCGTGTGTGTGTTTTTTTTTTTGTCATTTTTATTATTTATAAATTACCCTAAATGTCTATATATTTTTAATGTTTTATTTTTTGTTATTTAATACATCAAGTTAGATTAGAAATGAGAATTGGTGCCTTTGCAACTAGTTTAAGTGTTAATATATTTCATTTCAGTTAACGTTTCTTTTATTTCAAGTAATGTTATGGTTTTACTATCATTGATATACATATGTATATATAGATATATATATAGTTTACTAATATTTTGAATTATATTTCATTTTTCTAGTTTTTGTCATTTCTATGAATTAAAATTGTTTTTTTTTTAGATATTTTAATAAATACATTTCATTTTTTATTTGTTTTTATTATTTATATTAGTTATTTAAAAAAATCAAGCTGAGAATGAAAAATGTTCCCTTAGAAACTAGCTTAAATAAAATAAGTTTATGTATTTTTTTATGGTTTTAGTATCATTGCTTTTCTGTTTTTGCTTATTTGTTTTGTATTTTATTAGTTTTAATTATCTTATCACATAAAGTTACACTAAACAAAAACAAGAATCTTTGTCTTGTCAACTAGCTGAAACTAAATATATATTTTATTTAACTTAAAATAAAATTACTTTTTTTTCCAAGTATAATTAACTATAATAACCCTGAAACAATCCAGTTTGTAACTATTTTTTTCCAGTGCTGAAGCAGGGTTGAAATGTGCAGAATATGATAAAAAGTGTTGAAACTACTAGCAGTTACCAGATATTTCAATAGTTGTTGCTGGTTCTGATATCTAATGAACAGGGTGACCATTGTCCAATAAGATACTGATATTAATACGGTTGCATTAATTTATGGTAGCATGCACTAACATTGTAGAAATGAAGAGCAGCGCCCTCTGGTGGACATTTACAACCTCAATAAGAGTAAGAGGAGGTGGATACATCACTTCACAGCATGTTCACAGGGTGTGTTTAGTTACTCACAGGGAACAGCACAATGGGAACGGTCAGCGTCACCGCCGTCAGCACGGCCAGACGCACCAGAAGAAGCATCGTGTCAAACTTGTAGACCTTTGTGAAGGTGTGAAGCAGCTCTGCCTCCACATGATCTGACACACACACACACACACACACAGACAGAGAGTGAGGAGCACGTCGTGATGGAAGAGCGCTGAAGGTGTGTATGAGGAGAGTGTGTTTGTAGCGTACCATAAAACGTCATGTAACCGAAGAGAGCGGAGAGCAGGTACATCACCAGCATCGCCAGGATGGACAGGTTCGATACCTTCTGCATCTTCCTCCGAGAGCGACTGAGGAACACCAGGAGCGGATTTCATTCCCAAAAAAAATAAAAAAAATAAAGTTTTGTTACTGGAACTGTAAAAAAATAATACTACTAATAAAACATTTTATATATATATGTGCACTACCGTTCAAAAGTCTGTGGTTAGTAAGACTTGTAATGTTTTTAAAGAAGTCTCTTCTGCTCTTCAAGGCTGCATTTATTTCATTAAAAATACAGAAAAAATACAGTAATCTTGCAAAATGTTGTTGCAATATAAAATAAAGGTTTTTATTTTAATATCCTTTTAAAATGTATTTATTTGTGTGACGCAAAGATGAATTTTCTGAAAGCTGAAAGTGTCACATGATCTTTCAGAAATCATTCTGATATGCTGATTTATTAATAGAGTCATCAATAGTTTGGCTGACAATTATTTTTTTGGGGGGTAACTGCAATTCTTTTTAAGGATTCTTTGATGAATAAAAAGTTAGAAAGAACAGCAAACATCTTAACAATTTAACATTCTTGCTGAGTAAAAGTTTAAATTTCAAAAAAAAAAAAGAATGAATAAAAATGTACGGACCTCAGACTTTTGAACGGTAGTGTGTATTGTTAGAAAAGATTTCTATTTTAAATAAATGCTCTTCTTTTTAACTTTTTGTTCATCAAAGATTCCTGAAAAAAAGTATCAAAGGCTCCAAAAAAAATAAAATAAAATAAAATAAAATTATATATATATATAGCAGCACAACAGTTTCAGCACTGATAATAAATCAGCATATTACAGTAGAATGATGCTGAAAATACAGCATTCTATCAAAGAAATAAATTACATTTGAATGTATATTAAAATAGAAAATCTTTATTTTACATCACAATAATATTTCACAATATTAAATCTTTTCCTGTATTTTTGATCAAATAAATGCAGCTTTTGATGAGCAGAAAAAACCCTGTAAAAATCATAAAAAAAAAAAAAAAAAAAAATAAAAAAAAAATAAAAAAATCGCTCTGATCCCAAACTTTTCGATAGTAGTGCACACACACACACACACACACAGTTTTCTACATTGGTGCATTATGATTTTAGTGTTATTTTGCACAAGTACAAAGCTTTTCTCACTCTTTGAGTTCGCTGTAGATGGGCAGAACTTCAGGATGACAGACGAAGGCGAAGGCGAGGATGGGAACGGTGTACGCGGTCTGAAAGACACAAACACAGCAAACGGCGTGAGGCAGTGTCCACACACAGCGTCCAGTCTGACAGGCTCAGGCACATGTTTCCACGTCACCTGTGAGTTGAACACAAAGTATTTGGGCGTGCACATGTCCTCGGTGTCCTCGGGGCGAGGCGTGACCTGGACGGCGCTGTGGAGCGGTGCGTGAGGATCCGGGTGAGGAGCGTTCACTGCTGATAAAGAGGTCAGCGCCGAGGCGTTGTGCAGCGAGTACAGACCCAGAGCGTCCGAGCCGTTCTGGAAGAAGAACGGCAGAGGACACGGCAGGATCGTCTTCTTATAGATCAGCTGAGAATCAAACCAGAGACACCAAACAATGCAATCAGACACAATTTAACAGGGTTATCATCATCATAAACTAAATGCATAAAAAAAGTTCATGAAATAAAATATAATAAACACTTAAAAAAAAAAAAATTAAATATAAACTAAAAAAAAACATACTACATAGATGTTAAAAAATTTGATAAAAGGTTTTGAACTGAGTTATTATAGTTCACTAAAAACTCAAAACAAATCTGACATAAGTTTTGTTGCTTGAAAAATGACTTAAATAACTAATTTATATAGAAAATCTACTACAATGGAAAAATATATATTAGTTCACTAAAAGCATTAAAATGAAATTCATGACTAGTAATAAAATAAAATCATTTCGCTTAAATTTTAATTAAGTTTAACTTGTACTAAAATAAGTAAAATAAAAATAAAAACATTCACAGACATTTAAAAAACCAATAAAAATATATTTTTTTAAATGTTATTAAAAACTATAATAGTGAAGTCATGCTTTGCACTAAAAAAGTTCAAAAAAACATACTTTATTAAAAAAAAAAAAACATGTTATTTCAATAATATTAGATGAACACTGGTTTGGAACAGCATGAGGGCGAGTGAATGATTTTCACTTTTACTGAACAGAAAGCTGCTATTAAACATCCAGAGCAAATGAAGAGAAACGTACCACTCCGAGGAAGAACACCATACATGAGAGAGAGAAGCCGCTGGTGTAGCCCAGATACCCTGATGAGAGAGAGGACAACCAGCGTCACACACACACACACACACACACACTGCACTGCTCACAGACAAGTCTTACCCAGGTTCTTCAGCAGAGACAGCGGCAGAATGATGCAGACGGACACCAACACCACTGCGTAGTTCCCGTTCAGATACCACTCACTGCACAGAGAACCAGCACATATACTCACAGCAGTGCTCTTAGATGATGCGGAGATCTCAAAACATGCGGCAGAACCATTCCATTCATTATATGGATTCCATCTGCGCTTTATACAACACGGATGCTTTCAAAGCCGCTTTAGCAAAAAGGCACGGTTGTAAAATGTGATCATGGAGCACAAAAGCAGTCTTAAGTTACTGGGGTATATTTGTAGCAATAACCAACAAATAAATAAAATAACACTGCATGGGTTAAAATTATAAAAAAAAAAATGTTATGGCAAAAATCATTAGGATATTAAGATCATGTTCCATGAAGATATTTAGCAAATTTCCTACCATAAATATATCAAAACTTAATTTTTGATTTGTAATATGCATTGCTAAGAGCTCATTCTTCCACTTTAATGATTTTCTCAATATTTAGATTTTTCTGCACGCTCAGATTCCAGATTTTCAAATAGTTGTATCTCAGACAAATATTATATCCTCCTCACAAACCACACATCAATGGAAAATGAATTTATTCAGCTTTCAGATGATGCATAAATCTCAATTTCGAGAAATTGACCCCTATGATTGGTTTTGTGGTCCAGGGTCACAAATGTAAATAAATATAAAATGATTCAGTTTCAGCTTCAAAGAAGCTTTACAAAAGACAAGTGCCATTATTCAGTATTTTGTATCTAAACATCCTTAAATCAAGATGCATTTTCATGAGAAGCAAAATGACAAAACCCGTTTTCTCAGAAATACATCAGAACTGAGTCAGATTCTGCCAATGCGGTCAGAAACAAAAAGGATTTCTTAAATACATGTATCAATTTTTTTTACATTTCTATTTCTCTCCAATCAATCACAGACACTCACACTGCTACAGATTTCCATCATAAATCAGTTATTATGCTTTTATCCACAGACACAAACACTGAGTCTTACCCAGAGTTCTCCTCCAGCCCCAGAAACGCTCGAATCACCTCCGGCAGCTCGTATTTGACTATGAACAGGTAGCTGGACATGGCTGAAGACGAGCCAGACACACATTACTATCACATCACTCACGCTAAAAACTGAAGACTCAAGCTACTTTCAATATAGCATCATTACCTCCGATATTCTGCAGAGTTATTGACCCAAAAGCTGCCATTTTTCCCGGCCATCCAAACGCTCTTTCCCCGAGCTTCTCGTAGATCAGCGAGCCTGCAGCCAGAGGATATTACAGCATCAAATACACGTTTCATATGTTAATATGTGTGTTTACGATGGCTCTACAAGCTCACCTCCTTCTTTGGCCGTCACTAGTAACAGATGAACAGAGTAGAGCGACAGGATAGCGACTCCAAACAGGAGAATGCTGCAGAAACAGAAGGAAACATTAGGAACGCTTCCTATCATGAGCTACCCAGCCAGTACGGAACGTTCTCACAACGTTATATAAACGTTACAACTGAACATTCCTAATGTTTATGGAACATTCTAATAACTTGATTAATGTCTGATACGATGAGAGAAAATGTTTTGAGATCAACATTCTTGGAATGTTCTTATTATGTTATTTGTATCTGATGAACATTCTAAAAAAACATTTTACGTAACGTTTAAATAACCTTCCAAACAAACCTGAACATTTGAAAATATTTGAAAATAAACATTAAAATTACGTTTTATTTTGGGGTAGAAACTAAGTTAGTAGATATTCATATATATATATATATATATATATATATATATATATATTTTTTTTTTTTCAGTTTTTTACAGTCATATTTTTTTTTCATAAAATATCATTTTGATGTGTTTGTTATTTGCAGTGGTTACTATTTCTGTTTTGGTGATTTGCATTAAAACCAGTTAGGGGTCAGTTTGAACAAGGTTTCCATTTCAGAAATCTGCTCACCTTATTTTGAGAGTATAGATAGCATTAGAGCTGTGTGCGGTCAATGCACAGACACACATATGTGCAGTCTGCATTTAGAAAACGCTTCAAAAATAAACCGCAGTTACTGTCACAGCATGTTTCTTAGCCAATATAAGATGATCAGAGATGTGCTAAAGAGCATCTGACTTGCAGACGAGTCTCGAAATATTACGCAACAACAGTAGATGTTAAAGTCAAAGATATGCATTGATAACATTTGCAACTTTTCTAAAGCAAGATTTTTGACTATGAGAAAATCTTCTCCACAATTCAGCTTATTTGAGCCAAGCACCGCCAGCTTGGACAGGAAGAGACCGTTTGAATGACATATGAAGCGACGCATAAAACAAGTCTAATTGACGCTCAGCTGCAGCGAGACAAACTGAGCGACAGAGAGATGAATCTCTAGAATCAGTTAATGGTGGTTTAGTCACATGACACTGGCCTCCTGCGGCTCACCGAACAGAAATAACCGTCTGACACGAGCACCGGAGAATGAAAGAGAGATGTGAGGTTGAGACTGAGCTCTGAGAGCTGTAGGTGTGCATCCACGGCTTCCTCCTGCTGGCCTCACTCTTACACACACACACACACACACACACACACACACACACACACACACACACTGATAATGAATGGGTTTGGACTCAATTATGTCAGTGTTCCATTTTCATTCATTTTGGACACCTCATACATTGAGTGACAGAACACTTCTCTTTTATCATATATTTACATATTTGGTATTGCTGGATTCAGTACAACCCCACCTTTCCAACAATCCATCATATGTGTTTCTATGATGATGCCAGGCAAAGCAAGCACAAAGTAAATGAAAACATTCTGCATAGATATTAAATTTGTGCATGTCCGC